>NC_084586.2:7167500-7467500 GCF_033978685.3 Nerophis lumbriciformis | reverse complement strand
ATTGAAACTTGTGATTGGATACTCACTTTGGAATGACAAGTGAGTATCCAATCAAAGTCTCGTTAACATCAGGCTACTTAGATAGGCTATTGTCAACAACTTGTGATCTGATTGGCTATCGCAACTGTCTATTAACTCTATGTGTTCTCAAATTCATACGCTAACGGTCCCGGTGAGTATCCAATCACAAGATGCGTAAATGTCACGTTCAACGTGAGGCCATCTAGAAGGCCTTACTGACAACAACTCGTGATCTGATTGGCTATCGCAATTGTCTATCCACTCCATGTCCCCGTTCACTTACAGTGCACGGACGCCCGCATTGTTGATTCTGAAGGCCTCGGGCAGATTTCGTCCAGCATGGCAACATAAGCTAGCTGAATTCTGATTGGATACTAACTAATACTAAAAACAACAGCACTTGAACGAGCATAATATGACATGAAGAGAATATGAATATTTTTAAATATTTAGGGAAAGTAAATAAAAAAAGAATTCTATCTTTAATTATGTTTATGATTTCTGGTTATGTTAGGCCAGCGGAGAAGGCCTTGTTGGCCCTGACAGCCCACCACTGCCGTCTACCAGTACCGGTCGGTGACACATTTGCTACCGGGCCGCACAGAAACATTAATTAATTTATGAACTATCGCATTTTCTCCGACTTAACTTGCCTGTCCCACTAAACACACCAATATGCTTGTTAATAGATGTATAGTACAACTCCTTTGTTATAGTCCATGGTACAATGCACATTAATGGACATACAAAATGTTAATGTGCCAGATTGTAGCCAAAGGGCAATTTCAACTTTGTGCCTATAACAATCCGGATGGTTCTTTTCCTCTTTGGTCCGGAGGACACGACGTCCACAGTTGCCAAAAACAATTTGAAATGTGGACTCGTCAGACCACAGAACACTTTTCCACTTTGTATGAGTCCATCTTAGATGAGCTCAGGCCCAGCGAAGCCGACGGCGTTTCTGGGTGTTGTTGATAAACAGTTTTCGCCTTGCATAGGAGAGTTTTAACTTGCACTTACAGATTCTCTGAACCTTTTGATGATATTACGGACTACTTTGGCACGTGTTGCAGCCATAAAATTCTAAGTTTATTATTATTTGCAAAAAAAAAAGTAAAGTTTATGAGTTTGAACATCAAATATCTTGTCTTTGTAGTGCATTCAATTGAATATGGGTTGAAAAGGATTTGCAAATCATTGTATTTATTTTATATTTACATCTAACACAATTTCCCAACTCATATGGAAACAGGGTTTGTAATTGGTTCTTTTAACAGGGTTTGTAAATCGAAACAGTGAATCGTACAGTGCAGCAAATTCCTTCATAAAAAAACGATGTAAACATTATTACTTAGTTCCAGCCTTGACAAAAGCCAGTATTTTAGTGAAAGTTTTCACACTTTAAAAATGATATAAAGTGCTATACAGCAGTGTTCCTTAACCATAGGGCCAGGGCCCATCTCTGTTTCTCAGCTGTGGTTCGTACGTGCTTCAGCAGTACTCTGTTGTAATACGCTTTTCCACCACTTGTGGCAGTAATGACAATATCAAAGAAATCTGGAGATAAAGTCATAGAGAACTTTCTGAAGCGCAAAAATTATCACTGAAGTGGTGTAGCTGTATTTTCATTTGCACTTTGATTTTATTGACAGTTAAGAAACATATTTATTAATAATTTTGTTTATTTATTTTAACACATCAGATTTGTATGCAAATGTTTTTTCATCAGTTTTGTATATTTATATTTGGTTAGTACTTATTTTTCTAATCGGCCTGACAAAAGCCTAAGGTTTATATGTTAAATATTCATATTATTTGACAAGGTTGTAAACTGTAAGTAGGATAGATATAATTATTCAATATGATTGTAGTATATAGTAATATATAGTGCTGTATGCGCTTCTCTGCCAACACACGCACACACATAGAAGTCCCTTTGGTGCCCTCACAAACAATCAGAAATCACAAAAATCCTTAACTTTAACAACCAAATTGCTACAACGATAATAAACATTTTAAAAAGTAAAATCCACTTCCAGTACATTAACATCGGCAAAGGAGCAGCTCACAGAGAGCAAGGACAGACGGATAGGGAGATGGAACGGGCGGGGGTAGGTGCTGTGTGTGTGTGCTTTTGGAAGAGGCGCTGCTGAATGAGAGGTAGTCTTCTTCTCCGCTGTGAAATAAGTCGGCTTTGGCATCTGTTTCCGGAAAAGTCTGTTTTATTTAACAATTAAAAACGTGCTGTGGTACAAAGCCGGCTTCCTCAATCTCTTCAATACGAGCAAGCACAAAATGAGTGAATGAATTGTTCGTACACAAAGACATGGTTTGCACACAAAGGCATATTTGGTGCGATCTAAAAGTTTGCAAAAATCGAGGTTCAACTGTTTGCTGAAGACTGCTCCAATAGAGAAAGTTTTACCTATGTTGATGTAGCTCTAGTTTTTTGGTCTGTATGTGTGTGTGGCGGAAACAGCAGAGTGCGGAAAGTTGGCTCAAAGAACAAGGAGAAAGAGAGCAAAGGGCCCAAAGAGGACAAGGGAAGCTGTCAAATGTGTGAGATCATTTAAAAGTGAAAAACACAGACAGCGTGGTGAAATGTTTGCACTGTCAAACGGAGCTGGCATTTCACGATCACCCAACATTTCCAGAAATCATCATGCATATTTAAGAGCAGAAAACGATCAGAAACAAGGTAAAATGTCTATTTTGGCAGCTAACACCGTTTTATATGTTTGACTTGCATAATGAATATTTTATTCAAAGTTTTGTGTGTTAATGCAGACGAGTTGTTTGTCCAAAAATCAAACACCACTCCTCTATTTAATACCTTTTCAAATGTGTTTGTGTTAAAATGTTAATACATTGTCACTCAACATGTCATATTTTATCAGAACATCTTTGTGTTCAGTTTGGTTTTCTCTTATCTATTACCTGGTTTTAGGCTATACAGTTTTTCTGTTACTTTTTAACTTTTGAAATATAGGCACTATATCAGACCTGGGCAAATTAAGGCCCGGGGGCCGCATGCGGTCCCTTAAGCTTTTCAATCTGACCCTGCGGACATTTCCAAATATTTTTTTAGATCTTTAAGATGGAAACTATAGCTGCCATTATGATGTGCAGTGATGTTTTCAAATTACCGTAAGGCTTTAAACTATACAAAGTATTTCAATGGTTGTAATCTGCGCTTTTGCATGATATACTAGTGAATATGGTAATCTAAGTCACAGCAGCTCAGTTAAGGCACCAAGCAGTGTGGGTGGGGAGTGTTTCCGCAGAGTGTTTCCAGAGTGGCCAGCCTGAAATGCGGGTGTCAGGGACAGACGTGGAAGAAGATTTTTACAACAAAGTTCTATACATTGGTGATATATCAGATTGTAGGTGGGGTTTTTTGTTGACCCTTTGCGTTGATATTTTGCTGTGTTAGTTGCATATTTGTTGCGTTTCGCTTGATTGTAAAATATGTCGATCGAGAGGGGGTATGATGTTCATATGTTGTCAATATTCAGTGTTTTATCGTTCATAGTTAATATTGAAAATCCCACATTTTTTATTTTCATGTACATTCTGGTTGTCTCATTCAGTAGAACATTTAAAATTCCATTCTGTTTTCTAAGGCGGTGTGTCATAACATTTTTTAGCATTCAATCAGACATTATTGTGAGGTTTTGCATTAGTGTTCCTAAAAATAGATTTCCTGGCCCACAGACACATTTTTTTCTGTAAATTTGGCCCCCCCGAGTCAAAATGATTGCCCAGGCCTGCAATATATTGTGATGGTCCCTAGGTACAAAAAATGCTATTTCAAAGTTATGTGCATTCATAAGAAGAATGAATGATGAGGAAAAGTCCTTGTTGTCAAGACGCATTGAGGCTACAAAGTGTTTTACTTGACTACTCCAGCAAAGTACTCAATAATTGACTTGATTACTCCAATAATCGATAACTGCAGCTGTAGTCAGTACGCGAGTAAACAGCGGTCAGCGTGGCGATGCTGATCGGAGGGGATGTTGCTTGGCTAAGTGGACTTGAGGGTGTCTAAGCCCCTCCGCCCGATCCCTCTTAGTCGCACCTCGCTTAGCGACAAATCTCACTTATAACCGCCCTTGTGTTCTGCCAACACTTCCAAAGCGCCTCAGATCACTTTCCACCGTCATAAGCGCGGCGTTACATCACCGCTCCCTCCTCCACGCTCTGTAAATGATGGCCTGTCAAGCTTTCCTCACCCGGTCCTCCCTTTTTGGCTGGAATATTAGGCCACCGTCCAACCCCAGGAGGCGCACTGTGGACTGCACACCACTGGGCTCGGGCTGCCCTTTCGCGTGGCCTTGAAGGCCCACAGCTGGGCAGGGCAGGCGGGGGCCACACTGGGCAGGCGGCGGGAAGCATGGCCATAGGCCCGGTCTGGCCAGTGCATCCATGCTAGCAGCTGTCATCTTCCTCGCCTTCCTGCGTGCTCCTCTTCCGCTGCTTCTCTGCCTTCTCATGTCTATTTTTAGAGCTGGCGGAGTTCTACCTTCTAAAACCGGCAAACGTGCTGTGGAACGGGGAGGTGTGGTGTTTTGTCTCCCTACGACGTAGCGCGGTCGTTTCCCCGCTAAAGCCGCAAACAAGCGCATCCCCGGGAGCGTGCGTCTCCGTGCGCCACCTCGAGGGAAATAGTTGATTGAAGGTTTTGGTTCAGACCCAAAAATAACAAACAAACAGTTTTCGGAGTGCCGCAGTTCCACGGTTCTGCTCCGCTAAGATTTTTTATTGCCAGTCTAAGACTATGTTTACATTGCAGGCCAAAGTGGAACAAATCTGATTTTTTTTCCCCGGCTGACTCTTGATTACAAGTGAAATGTGATCGTAATCAGACTCCAGTATAAATGCACACGGGCCCCAATGTGGCCTCGACGTCACTTACTGTACATGCAAAGTGAAAACAAAGGAAGTTGACCTGATTCTTTATATGAACAATATAATGCTACTACTACTTTGCAAAATAAAAGTCACCACACCTTAAAAATGTGTGGTTTTTTTCACATGAAACTAAATTCACAATGAAAGAATGGATGTATATACTGTAACATATTTGGTAAGATTCTAATCTTTTTATGGCTGTTGGAGAGGGCGCCATACAGACCTCAGCGTGGATCTACTGTATGTTAGCTTTATTTTTCAAATCATATACGGAAAAAAAACGTATGCAATGTACGTAACATGTACACTTACACGTCATTTCCGGTCTTTCCACAATCGCTTCGTCCCAGCAATCAAAGTATGTAAATAAATATATATATATATATATATATATATATATATATATATATATATATATATATATATATATATATATATATATATATATATATATATATGTGTATATATATGTATATATATATATATGTGTGTATATGCATATATATATATATATATATATATATATATATAGGTGTATGTATATATATGTATGTATGTATGTATGTATATATATATGTAAATATATATATATATATATTTACATACTTTGATTGCTGATATATATATATATATATGTATATATATATATATATATATATATATATATATCACTTGCATATATACATAAATATATAAAAATAAAAAAAATGTATATATATATATATATATATATATATATATATATATATATATATATATATATATATAAATGTATATATAAAGGTCCTTCCACAATCGCTTTGTCTCAGCAATCAAAGTATGTGTATGTGTATATATATATATATATATACATATATATATATATATATATATATATATATATATATATATAATATATATATATATATATATATATATATATATATATATATATATATATATATATATATATATATATATATATATATATATGGGCAGCATGGTGGCATAGGGGTTAGTGCTGGTGCCTTGTCTTTCTATATACTTATATATATATATATATATATATATATATATACATATACTTTTATTTATATATACTTATATATATATAAGTATATATATATATATATAAGTATATAGAAAGACAAGGCACCAGCACTAACCCCTATGCCACCATGCTGCCCATATATATATATATATATATATATATATATATATATATATATATATATATATATATATATATATACTTTGATTCCGAAGAAATAGCGATTGTTGGACTAGAAATGACGTGTCCGTCGTGGCCTACATGTTATGTACATTGCGTAAGTTGTAATGTAGATCCATGTTGACGTCCGTGACGCCTTTACTAAACAGCCACAAAAGAGTAGAACCCTCCCAAATATATTACACAATATATATGCATTCATACATTATTGTAGGAGCCAGAAATGTGTATATAAGGTCAGGTGGTGTGTTTGTGGGTGTGTATTCACAGAACGGAAGTATGTGTCACATGACATTAGAGGCGGGTACTATAAAAGGGGCGTTGTTACTTGCATTTGGCGTGGCGGGAGAAGAAACTTGAACTGAGTAACCTTCATTTTTGTTGATCACTGTTACACGCTATATTGCACACTTTAAAGGAGACTTTGGACGTCACTGAACGCTTTGTTGAGCACTATTGGAAAGCTTTGGACACTTCAACTACATGCTGTCTACTGACGAACCGTACAAGTTTCCTTTTGTACATTCTACCGCTACATTCAATCAATCACGACATGGCAGCCTTACTGGCGAAACAGGAAGTACTAAACCCAGCTTTTTACTTTCGAGCCACAGGCCGATTCAGAGTCGCTACAACTATTTTACTTTAATTAACTTTCACGTTCAAAAAACACAAATTTTTAAGGTGTGGCGACTTTTATTTTATTTTGTAGTAATAGTAGCCTTCCTTGTTCATTTACGGATTCTGGTGAGCTTCTTTGTGAGTTCAAACCCCGGCCGAGTCATACCGAAGACTATAAAAATGGGACTTATTACCTCTCTGCTTGGCACTCAGCATCAAGGGTTGGAATTGGGGGTTAAATCACCAAAAAATTATTCCCGGGCACGGCACCGCTGCTGCCCACTGCTCCCCTCACCTCCTAGGGGGTGATCAAGGGGATGGGTCAAATGCAGAGGACACATTTCACCACACCTAGTGTGTGTGACAATCATTGGTACTTTAACTTTAACTTTCTTTTCACTTTATCGAACTGCGCATGCAAGTGACGTCACATTGGGGCCAGATTGGGGCCTGTGCGCGTTTCCACTGGAGTCCGATCAAGCTTACATTTTACATGTAGTCTAAACAGTCAGCTGGAAAAAAAAAAGTCTTAGTGTAGACCAAAGCAGGGATAGTTTACCTGACTCCCCCAAAAACACAAAATCATTTAGCATCTTGCGAAGTCTTCTGCCCCATGGGCTGATGCTTTTTTATTTTTTCCGTGCCCTAACTTGTGGGAATGCAAATGTACACCAATTAAATACGAAGTACAGCCTTTCTGCAAAGCTGCCAAATCCTGCGGCGTCTTCCTGTAAATAAATGATCTACACACCAACAAGCCCAGGACAAGGAGGAGGAATGTCTCTTTGTTCCCCGAAGGGCGCACACTTTAATTAATCGTCTCGCATGACAGGGCCCAATGATGGCTGATGGATTTTAATGTGAAATCAAAAGTTACTTGTCTTTTTTTTTTGGCAAAGAAAGATTCAGATGGTGGTCAGGAATTAGTCACTGACGACGCCCACTCATCATCCTCACCTGCCAAAGAGGCTGTCATCGTCCAAACTTTTTGAAAATTTGGTCAAGGACCGAAAGCTGACTGCATGTAAAGTAATATATCGTGATTATTTGTAGCGATTCCTAATCAATTCTAAATAATTCAATTCAAAAATGTTTTTAATTTGTTTTAAACTGTCCTGACCAACCACTCAGGCAAAACATATTGTTGATGTAGATGCCCATGTACAGATTTACTTTAGAAAAGACACATGTTATATATATATATATATATATATATATATATATATATATATATATATATATATATATATATATGTATGTATGTATGTATGTATGTATGTATGTATGTATGTGTGTGTGTGTGTGTGTGTGTGTGTGTGTGTGTGTGAATATATATACACACATTTATATATATATATACCGTATTTTTCGGATTATAAATCGCAGTTTTTTTTCATAGTTTGGCCGGGGGTGTGACATATACTCCGGAGCGACTTATGTGTATTATTAACACATTACCGTAAAATATCAAATAATATTATTTATCTCATTCGCGTAAGAGACGAAGCAAATGTCAGCAATCGTAACCCACACGTCAGCAATCGTCACACATGTCAACCAATAAGAATTCGGCGGGGGAGGGTCATGGCAGAAGTGCATTGTGCGTCATGACAGAAGTGTATCGTGGGTCATGGGATGCTAACTGCTACTGTGTCTGTAGCTATTAAAATGGAACATTTCAAAATTGGCGGTAACTTATAAAAACTGAGAAGGGCTGAACAAAAATGGCACCGAAAAGGAAATCATATAGTTATTTGAATGACTCTTACCATAATATGTTAAGTTAACATACCAGGCACGTTCTCAGTTGGTTATTTATGCCTCATATAACGTACACTTATTCAACCTGTTGTTCACTATTCTTTATTTATTTTAAATTGCCTTTCAAATGTCTATTCTTGGTGCTGGATTTTAACAATTAAATTTCCCCCAAAAATGCGTCTTATACTCGAGTACGACGTATATATGTTTTTTTCCTTCTTTATTATGCATTTTCGGCCATATATATATATATATATATATATATATATACCTTTACATAATACATCATTAAGAATTAATATATTTGGATATGAGTATATGAAAGTTGGACATACCAGGACCGCCTCAAAGTTTTGTAATCAATCAGAAATACTAAGCAGCTAAAATGTGGCAAACATGGATAAGTGTGGAGAGTTTTTAGCATTTTTCCCATCATGCTTTGTAATGAATGTAATGGGTGTAATTTAGATTTTTTTTTTGGTGCATGGAAGTTTTTTTGTAATATTCACAAAGTTCATTGAGCAGGTTATGTTATGTGTGATCATGTCTCTTGACATTTTGTGTTTGTGGGATTTTTTTTTTTTGAACCATGACTAGGGAAGCTTGTTTGTATTGGGTCATATAAGTAAATGCTGCGCATAGTCACATTCAGTGCATTGTTAAAGGTCATTAACTTAAATTACTCGCAATATCCACCTGCAATCTCCCTACAGGCAAGATTAACTCATGACTAGGGATGTCCGACAATGGCTTTTTGCCGATATCCGATATTGTCCAACTCTGTAATTACCGATAACGATATCAACCGATATATGCAGTCGTGGAATTAACACATTATTATGCCTAATTTGGACAACCAGGTATGGTGAAAATAAGGTACTTTAAAAAAAAATAATTATAAAATAAGATAAATAAATTAAAAACATTTTCTTGAATAAAAAAAGAAAGTAAAACAATATAAAAACAGTTACATAGAAACTAGTAATGAATGAAAATTAGTAAAATTAACTGTTAAAGGTTAGTACTATTAGTGGACCAGCAGCACGCACAATCATGTGTGCTTACGGACTGTATCCCTTGCAGACTGTATTGATATATATTGATATATAATGTAGGAACCAGAATATTAATAACAGAAAGAAACAACCCTTTTGTGTGAATGAGTGCAAATGGGGGAGGGAGGTTTTTTGGGTTGGTGCACTGATTGTAAGTGTATCTTGTGTTTTTTATGTTGATTTAATTAAAAAATTTTTAAAAACGATACCGATAATAAAAAAACCGATACCGATCATTTCTGATATTACATTTTAACGCATATATCGGACATCTCTACTCATGACTTTTCGCGAGCCAAATTAAAAACGTCAGCGGGCTGCACTCGGCCCGCGGGCCGTAGTTTGGACACCCCTGGCATAGCGTGTCCCAACCATGGCGTTTTTTTGCCTTAGCTTGTACCGAACAAAAAGCGCTGACTCTGACCGAACTTCTCCCTCCGTCATCCTCCCTCTTGCCCGTCCCACGCCGCACTCTGGATGCCGAGGATGGGCCGTCGCTGGCCGACCCTCGTAAGGAAGCCCATTAGGGAGCCCATCAATATTTCATCACTGCTCACTCAGAAGTAGCGCAGTTGGAGAAGTTTCCAGGCCAGAGCCATTAGGGGGCGGACGTCGATACGTCATGGCGGCCATCGCCCCCCCCCCCCCTCCGCCCCGCACAACTTCCTCCTCCTCTCAGGAGAAGTCATCTGAGAAGCTTTCTGGAGACGGCGCTTGTTTCCGCTCCGTCGACATGAAACAAATCATTAACCATTAGGTGAACCCCCATTACTGTCCAGCATGATCACGTCTTGTTGGGACTTCTGTCTCCAGTTAACACGTCGGACAAAAGTGCTAAGCAGCATAACGGCCTCCTTTTCGGGACCGGTCTGGCGCGGGAACAGCAAGCTAACATGTTGTCTCGCGCCTTCCTAGTCAAACTGTTCCATTTTAATGCGCCGAATAAAAAGCCTGGAATTAATTAACCGACCCTTCTTCACCCACTGCTTTAAATATTGCTGACATTTTAACGAGTTTTCCCGCAGCTTGCCCTTGCTTGTCTTTGCAACGAAAGAGAAAAAAATTGTTATGTTTTTTTTTTTTTTGCTAGAGGAAGTTGTGCGAAAGCTCGGTCAGCACGGTCCGCCCGTGGCGACGCGACCAACACCTCTCGATCCCTGGGACGGATGCGGGGCCGTGCCAAGTCATGGCACTTATGTCATCCCTTTGAGGATTTCACCTTAATCAAATCACTCCCTGCGTGTCTTTTCAGATAGCCTGCAGAAACTAGCAGATTTTTAAGCTACTTTTTTTAAGTGGTTGTCAAACTTTTAGTAGAAGTACCACCTCAGTAAACACTTGGCTCTCAAAGTACCACCATAATGACAACATTAAAATACAGTCACGTAGTAGGCCTAAGTATTCATTAAAAACAAGGCAGAGATTTAATCTAACACAATTTAAAAATGTTGGCCACACAGTTTGAACAGTAACACTGTCTTTGAGTTTAGGAAAATATACTTGACAAGATATTTTGGACAGTACTTCATGTTTTTAACATTTTTTTAAATTGTATTTATATTTTAACAGACTTAGTCCTATCTTATGTTGTGTTCCACATGTACCGTAAATTCTGGACTATAAGCCACTATTTTTTTTTTCTTACACGGAGCTTATTAAACTGTGTGGATAACTTGTGTTTTTTTACTTCTCTAACGACCATAATACAGTAAAAAAACAACAACAAGCAAATACGCTGAGAAGGTGTTTTATTGTTTGTTCTCTCACTGCAGATGCTGCAGTGTCCTTCCATTTAGTGCTTTTAACGAGAAGTAGTGTGCTGTTCAGCCTTCTAGCCGTCCATAGCGTTGCTACTCGTATGGATTCTTAATTTATAACTCCAAGCAACGTTTGTAAGTTTTACAATATAACTAAAACAATTCATACTTACTAAACCGTCCCATGTGTGATGTCTGTAGGAGTGTTTTCATGCATATTTGCACGTGCTCTTGTAATGTAATGGCGCTAGCGTCATTAGCAAATACACTAACACCATTACGAGTGTCCGTGTCAGTATTATTAACTTAACTTCTTTTTGTATTGTTTCAGTTTCGCAAATTCCTCCGTAGATTCACCAAAACGTCACCGCGGAGTTATTGAGTCTGTTTAGATGACTGGAGAGCTAGCTTCCACAGCTAGGTGGGTCCATGACGATGACTTCTGTTTTGTTTGATCAGCCGTTTTACTGCCGTGTTACAGACACCGCTTCGAAACAATTAAGATTTGTAAATGAATATTTACAGAATCTTTTATTTCGCAACGTCTGTGTGGCTAATATACGGATATTTTTTTGACCCTAAAAATTTGTGTGTGCGGTTTATATGCCTCTCTAGTCCGGAAATGACGGTAGTTTATTCAATGTTTAACAGATGTTGTGCTTTCCCCATGTTCTTGAAGTCATCATTGTGATGTGTTCCGCGTGTTGATTGGTCGGGAGGCTGGGAAAGGGCGGACGTAAGCGGGCAGCGCGGAGAGCATTCGGTTCTACGTGCAGAGTGATAGAAAAGAAGTAGTGAGACGATTCATTGTTCATTTTGGCGTCGACTACGACCTGCAGTAGTCGGGTTGTGACGACGTCCTTTGAAGGCTGAAAAATCTTTGGTAACTGTTTAAGTCACGTCATTTTAATATTCGTACGATTTTTAAGCTAGCCTGCGTAAACGGCGCAATACTTGTTTCCCCCCCGAGCTCTTGCTTCACGCACATAACAAACCGAACAGTCAACTCACCAGGGTGCAGAACCTCTCGGGCGGGTTCCCGCACGTGATCCCGGGCGGGTCCACCTTGATCCTCATGTGGTCTTTCATGGCCGCCGCTTTGGGCTGGCAGGCGTAGTGCTCCCACACTGAGCCGTCATCCGTGCTCACCAGGGACTTGCACAGTTCGTACTGGCCCAGGCTGGAGGCCAAGCAGTGCAGCAGCAGCAGGGCGGCCTGAAGGAGCATGGCAGGCGGGCGGGGGTCGCGCGTCCGGCGCGGGGCGAGGGGGCCACGGAGCTCAGCGGGGGGGCGACGGGCATGAAGCGGGGATTCCTACGGACGAATGCTTCTTAGGGGTCCGCCGACGGAGGGACACGTCGCTCCTCTTCTAGTCTGGATGGAGGTCTTCCTGAGGCAAACGGGCGGCGGCGCGCACAGAACTGGACCGGGACGGGCGCGGGCGTGCGCCTGAATCATAGTGTTGCTCTTGGGGCGCCTCAAAGGTCCCAAGGACTCACTGCCTGACCGTCCTGGTGGGACACAAGACAAGTTTGAACATCTTCATCCTCTCCTGGACGTATGGAATAAAGTTAGGAAACGAGGTCCGTCCACACAGCTGGAGACGTGTACCGTAATGCACTGCAAAGTGCGCAATCAAAAAAAAAGTCAACCCTTCCTCATTTTGTGAGAATGAAAGCAAGTGTGGATGTGGAAAATGATGGTGTGGTCGTCACTTACTCGCCGAGCGCATCCGTGGGACAGCTCAGCACTTTTCTTCGCCGGAGTGTACACAACTCCCCCCTGGCCCCACACCTCCCTTCAAAGACCCCCGTCCCCTGTCCGTCCGCTCTCGTCCTCACCGCCCGTCATACTCCTCCTCTTCCTCCTCGTCCCGCCTGACACTTTCTCGTCGTTCTTGTCCTCACTCAAGTGTCTTCCCGGAGGGGTCCGACATGCGGAAGAAGAGCAGCCAAGTCCTCGGGTGTGAAAAGTAGCAAAATGTGCACTTTGGTGCCCACCCCCGTCGTCCTCGTCCTGCCTCTTCCTCTCCTCCTCCTCCTCCTCGTCCTGCTGCTCTTCCTCGCGAGCGCCGCTTCAGACGGGATGCTGGAGGACGGAAAGAAGGAGAGACCTCATCTCTCTCTCTCTCTCTCTCTCTCTCTCTCTCTCTCTCTCTCTCTCTCTCTCTCTCTCTTTCTCTTTCGTTAATGCTCAGCCTAAATCCTTCCTCTATCGCTTCCAATCACCATCTCAGCTTTGTATCTGCTTCGCTCCTGCCGCCCTCAGCAGGGGCGGTGCTACTCGCCTCCCCGCCTGGACCCGCCGTACAAGCCCCCCCACCCACCCCCCTTCCTCTCTCTTTCAGTATGTGCAGCTCATTTTCACATCTCCTAAAATTGACAGGAACAAGAAAAAAGAGAAAAATATTTGCGTTACATAAGCACAGGGTTACGATTACAGCATGAAATGAAATAAATGTGTTATTAAAGTACTTTATCTTTGTTTACTAAATGTATTTATTATTTTACAAAATTACATATCTTGCATATCTTTCAAATGTTAATATTACACTGTAAACCTGAATAAGTAAGCAGAACAAAAAAAAAAAAGTGAGGCAATCAGTTGCCACATATTTTTTGAGCTCATAAACTCAAATATTTGAGTAAATCAGATCGTAAATATTTGGAGTTTATGTTAAATGTACTTTTTAAATTATAATTGAATTAAACTTACCAATTAAGCCAACTCAAAAATGTTCCTCCTCGTGTCTGCTGCCTGAAGAGGAAATGCACGAAAATGCTACAAAATAAAAGCACTTCCTCTATGTGTGTGCGTGTGTGTGTGTGTGTGTGAGTGTGTGTGTGTGTGTGTGTGTGTGTGTGCGTGTGTGTGTGTACTTAATGGGGACATCGCTCTGTTTACACAGTCACCTTTAGGGGACCTCTGACGATATGGGGACAAAAAAACAGGTCCCCTAAAGCAGTGGTCCCCAACCACCGGTACCGGTCCGTGGATCGATTGGTACCGGGCCGCACAAGAAATTAAAAAAATAAAATAAATAAATAATATATATATATATATATATATATATATATATATATATATATATATATATATATATATTTTTTTTTTTTTTTAATTATTTTATTAAATCACCATAAAAAACACAAGATACACTTACAATTAGTGCACCAACCCAAAAAACCTCCCTCCCCCATTTATTTTCCATCCTTCTATATATGGTAGTTGGGAGTTGCAGACAACTTCATTACTGCAAAATAGCAGTTTTCAGTAATGTCACAGAAGATGCAGGATTTGCTTTAACATTTAAGTGGTGAAACTTCCTATAAGAGGACAGCTGTAGTGCTGTATTCTGAGGATCGTGTCATACTTAATTTTAACTTTTTTTTTATTTTTTAAATGGTCCTCAGTAGTCACGTACAAATGTGTGTGAATTATGCAAAATTATTTAAATTTGGTTCCCATGAATCATTTTAACTCTTTTTCCCCAGGGTCCCCAGTAAGAAAGATCAGCACATTACTTCATCAATCCAGAGATTTAAAGACGTGTATTAGCTAACTGGGCAGTGGCCATTTTACCAAATTTTTTTATGCCTCCACAACCCGTAGAAAGGGCATACTTGCCAACCTTGAGACCTTCGAATTCGGGATGGTGGGGGATGGGTGGTGAGATTTTGGGGGGGTTTGGTGGTAGCGGGGATGTATATTATAGCCCGGAAGAGTTAGTGCTGCAAGGGGTTCTGGGTATTTGTTCTGTTGTGTTTATGTTGTGTTACGGTGCGGATGTTCTCCCGAAATGTGTTTGTCATTCTTGTTTGGTGTGGGTTCACTGTGTGGCGCATATTTGTAACAGTGTTAAAGTTGTTTATATGGCCAACCTCAGTGTGACCTGTATGGCTGTTGATCAAGTATGTCTTGCAGTCACTTTCGTGTGTATGCAGAAGCCGTATACAACATGTGACTGGGGCGTCACACCGTTTGAATGGTGAAAGAGCTGACGCTAATGACAGTGCCATCTCGGCACGCCCTTAATATTGTTGTCCGGGTGAAAATCGGGAGAAATTCCGGAAGGGCACTGAAATTCGGGAGTCTCCCGGAAAAATCGGGAGGGTTGGCAAGTATGAGAAAGGGTGGTCCCCACAAGTGATGATCAAAAACTTGGTCCCCATTCCAAATGATAACATGTGTGTGTGTGTGTGTGTGTGTGTGTGTGTGTGTGTGTGTGTGTGTGTGTGTGTGTGTGTGTGTGTGTGTGTGTGCGTGCATGTAATAATTTATATATACATGCACACACAGAGTATAATAACAACACAGATCTATAATGCGATTGATTCATTCTTAATTTATTCCTGGTTCGATTTAATGATTTGTTCTTTCAAAATGAGACAAAATTATGTTTAATCCACTGAGTTTTTAGTAACTATGAGTTAATTATTTTAAGTAGTAGTTACATAATCTGCAAACAAGTTCATATTAATTAAAAATAATGAGTTTAATACACTTAAAAAGTAGGAACGTGTTACTCACACTCAACATTTTTAAGTAAGTACAACTTTTAACAACTTTTTAAGTTTACACTACTTATTCTACAAACCCCGTTTCCATATGAGTTGGGAAATTGTGTTAAACGGAATACAATGATTTGCAAATAATTTTCAACCCATATTCAGTTGAATATGCTACAAAGACAACATATTTGATGTTCAAACTGATAAAAAAAATTTTTTTTGCAAATAATCATTAACTTTAGAATTTGATGCCGCCAGCAACACGTGACAAAGAAGTTGGGAAAGGTGGCAATAAATACTGATAAAGTTGAGGAATGCTCATCAAACACTTATTTGGAACATCCCACAGGTGTGCAGGCTAATTGGGAACAGGTGGGTGCCATGATTGGGTATAAAAACAGCTTCCCAAAAAATGCTCAGTCTTTCACAAGAAAGGATGGGGCGAGGTACACCCCTTTGTCCACAACTGCATGAGCAAATAGTCAAACAGTTTAAGAACAACGTTTCTCAAAGTGCAATTGCAAGAAATTTAGGGATTTCAACATCTACGGTCCATAATATCATCAAAAGGTTCAGAGAATCTGGAGAAATCACTCCACGTAAGCGGCATGGCTGGAAACCAACATTGAATGACCGTGACCTTCGATCCCTCAGACGGCACTGTATCAAAAACCGACATCAATCTCTAAAGGATATCACCACATGGGCTCAGGAACACTTCAGAAAACCACTGTCACTAAATACAGTTTGTCGCTACATCTGTAAGTGCAAGGTAAAGCTCTACTATGCAAAGCGAAAGACATTTATAAACAACATCCAGAAACGCCGCCGGCTTCTCTGGGCCTGAGATCATCTAAGATGGACTCATGCAAAGTGGAAAAGTGTTCTGTGGTCTGACGAGTCCACATTTCAAATTGTTTTTGGAAATATTCGACATTGTGTCATCCGGACCAAAGGGGAAGCGAACCATCCAGACTGTTATCGACGCAAAGTTCAAAAGCCAGCATCTGTGATGGTATGGGGGTGCATTAGTGTCAAGGCATGGGTAACTTACACATCTGTGAAGGCACCATTAATGCTGAAAGGTACATACAGGTTTTGGAACAGCATATGCTGCCATCTAAGCGCCGTCTTTTTCATGGACGCCCCTGCTTATTTTAGCAAGACAATGCCAAGCCACATTCAGCACGTGTTACAACAGCGTGGCTTCGTAAAAAAAGAGTGCAGATACTTTCCTGGCCCGCCTGCAGTCTAGACCTGTCT
Source organism: Nerophis lumbriciformis (assembly GCF_033978685.3). Taxonomy (NCBI): domain Eukaryota; kingdom Metazoa; phylum Chordata; class Actinopteri; order Syngnathiformes; family Syngnathidae; genus Nerophis; species Nerophis lumbriciformis. Next base: position 7,450,390 of record NC_084586.2, on the reverse strand, counting down.
CCCATCGAAAATGTGTGGCGCATTATGAAGCGTAACATACGATGGCGGAGACCCCGGACTGTTGAACGACTGAAGCTCTACATAAAACAAGAATGGGAAAGAATTCCACTTTCAAAGCTTCAACAATTAGTTTCCTCAGTTCCCAATCGTTTATTGAGTGTTGTTAAAAGAAAAGGTGATGTAACACAGTGGTGAACATCCCTTTTCCCAACTACTTCGGCACGTGTTGCAGCCATGAAATTCTAAGTTAATTATTATTTGCAAAAAAAAAAAAAGTTTATGAGTTTGAACATCAAATATCTTGTCTTTGTAGTGCATTCAATTGAATATGAGTTGAAAAGGATTTGCAAATCATTGTATTCCGTTTATATTTACATCTAACACAATTTCCCAACTCATATGGAAAAAGGGTTTGTAATTAATTATTGTGACCATTCGGGTTTACAGTGTATCTAGTAGTAAAACAAAATATTGTAGTATCATATATTCCCCCAAAGATGATTTGCTAAAATAAAGATACATACTTAAATGTGTGCTTTGCTTATGATTTCAAAGCAAACTATCCATTAAATTGTAACCGGGCATGATCCACCATGATGTTCATCTTATGGGCTGCTTCCATGTTGTTGAGGTGGAACATTGAAGATGTTGTCTTACCCAAGCTTATCTTGAGACGCCAGTTCTTCAGGTATGAGGACAGGGTGTTCATGTCCTCAGAGAGTTCAAACAACACCTGGACAGTGCCAAGGCAAAGACAAGTGCCCGTGCCGCCCTAATACGCCGCCCAGCCGGCACCACATGGGGAGCCACGACGAAGACACTGCACATGTCCACGCTGGCCCTGGTGTTCTCAGCTGCCGAGTACTGTGCCCTGGTTTTGTGCCGTATAGCCCCCGTGTAAAGAAGTTGGATGCCGCCCTCAACAGCGCCCTGCGGACCGTCTCCGGGTGCCTGCGAGGGACCCCAGTAAACCAACTGCCCGTCCTCGCTGGCATCGCCCCGGCAAACATCAGACGAGAAGCAGCCGCACTGGCCCTCTCCCGAAAGGCACAGAACAGCTAATCCCACCTCCTCCATAAGATCGTCACAGCAACACCACAACGCGTACGCTCCTTTGCCATGAAAGCCCACGAGCTGCTCAGCACAACATCAGCTGACACTTCCAAGGCCACCTGGGTCAAGACGAGATTGAGAGAACAGTGGAAGTTAGCAGAACCATCTAGGCTGCACCACTACATCGATGACCCCACAGACGTCTCCGGCCAGGAACTGCCCCGGAAGCAGTGGACAACCCTCAACCGCTTGAGAACCGGCGTCGGACACTACGGAGCAGCGATGAAGAGGCGGGGACTTGCTGATAGTGCCTCCTGCGAGTGTGGGGGACCCAGTCCAGACAGTAGGGCACATGGTCACTAGTTGCCCCAAACACCGGCCACCGAATGGCGAACAAGGTCTGATTGACCTGGACGATGACATGTTGACCTGGCTCGCCTCAATGGAGCTGCAAGTCTAAAGACACACGACAGAAGAAGAAGAAGAAGAAGTACACTGAGAAAATAATGCCGACAGAGTTTTTTAAAGTTTTATTTGTTTTTTTTTAACCGTAAAATCAACTTTGTTACCGTTTTCCATATACAGTAATACACTATTCCCTCAGGAAGTCCCAAGTTAAAAAAAAAAAATTAAGACATTATTTTAATTTTTTTAATTATCATTTGTTTTTAATCTGTCCTCTAATACTTTTTTTTTACCGCTTGTTACTCTCTGTGTCTCCTAGCCGCTCAGGCAAATCATATAACCAGCTCAGTGGCCTTGTGGTTAGAGAGTCCGCCCTGAGTTCAACCAAAGAGTCATACCAAAGACTATAAAAATGGGACCCATCACCTCCCTGCTTGGCACTCAGCATCAAGGGTTGGAATTGGGTGTTAAATCACCAAAATGATTCCCGGGCGTGGCCACCGCTGCTGCTCACTGCTCACCTCACCTCCCAGGGGGTGATCAAGGGTGATAGGTCAAATGCAGAGAATAATTTCACCACACCTCGTGTGTGTGTGACAATCATTGGTACTTTAACTTTAAAGACCTACTGAAACCCACTACTACCGACCACGCAATCAGATAGTTTATATATCAATGATGAAATCTTAACATTGCAACACATGCCAATACGGCCGGGTTAGCTTACTAAAGTGCCATTTTAAATTCCGCGCGTAATATCCTGCTGAAAACGTCTCGGTATGATGACGTCAGCGCGTGGCGTCACGGATTGTAGAGGACATTTTGGGACAGCATGGTGGCCAGCTATTAAGTCGTCTGTTTTCATCGCAAAATTCCACAGTATTCTGGACATCTGTGTTTTTGAATCTTTTGCAATTTGTTCAATGAACAATGGAGACAGCAAAGAAGAAAGCTGTAGGTGGGAAGCGGTGTATTGCGGCAGGTGTTGTGCCGGATAACGCACCCCCGCCGTAGAATGCACCCCTTGACTGTTGTGCCGGATAACACAGCCGGTGTTTCATTGTTTACATTCCCGGAAGATGACAGTCAAGCTTTATCATTGGCCTGTGGAGAACTGGGACAACAGAGACTCTTACCAGGAGGACTTTGAGTTGGATGCGGTACCGTGAGTACGCATGCAGCTGCGGCTTCCAAACATTTGATCGCTTGCCCGTACGTGCGTGCCGCTATGTGCATGTCACGTACGTAACTTTGGGGACTTTGGGGAAATATATGTGCTGTATGAACTTTGGGGAGGTGAACGGTACTTTGGGCTGTGGGATTGAGTGTGTTGTGCAGGTGTTTGAGTTGTATTGGCGGGTTATATGGACGGGAGGGGGGAGGTATGTGTTTTGCGGGATTAATTTGTGGCATATTAAATATAAGCCTGGTTGTGTTGTGGCTAATAGAGTATATATATGTCTTGTGTTTATTTACTGTTTTAGTCATACCCAGCTGAATATCAGGTCCCACCCGCCTCTCACAGCATCTTCCCTATCTGAATCGCTCCCACTGCCCTCTAGTCCTTCACTCTCACTTTCCTCATCCACAAATCTTTCATCCTCGCTCAAATTAATGGGGAAATCGTCGCTTTCTCGGTCCGAATCGCTCTCGCTGCTGGTGGCCATGATTGTAAACAATGTGCAGATGTGAGGAGCTCCACAACCTGTGACGTCACGCTACTCGCCTGCTACTTCCGGTACAGGCAAGGCGTTTTTTATCAGCGACCAAAAGTTGCGAACTTTATTGTCGATGTTCTCTACTAAATCCTTTCAGCAAAAATATGGCAATATCGCGAAATGATCAAGTATGACACATAGAATGGACCTGCTATCCCCGTTTAAATAAGAAAATCGCATTTCAGTAGGCCTTTAACTTAGTAGTAAAACAAAATATTGTAGTATCATATATTCTCCCAAAGATGATATGTTAAAATAAAGATACATTAAATGTGTGCTTCGCTTATGATTTCAAAGCAAGCTATCCATTAAATTGTACACTGTAAAAATTACAGTAGATTTTACGGTAAAAATAATGCCGACTTAGTTTTTTTTAAAAATTTAAATTATTATTTTTTTTTACCGTAAAATCAACTTTGTTACTCTTTTCCATATACTTGACTAAAAAACAAGAAAGGACCAACATTGGGTTATTGGAGGACATTTAGATGTTAACTGGCTGTCCAGCTATCGGAGTACATATATGATAACGGAGATTTTAGATGCCAGCTGACATAAGCTGATACGGTACCAATTCCCCGTACCTGGTAATCGACACAAGTACTCAACGGTGCCACGTTTTAGTACTTTTGTGTGTTAGTAAATAAATATTAATTGTTTTTGATAACAAAACCTCATTTTTTAATTGCAACATTTTAAAATTAGCTAATTATGATAACTTCTGATCAGTTGTTATATCTTGTTCTATTATCACATGTCTGAGTCTCATTTGCAAGTGTGACAAATAAGTTGCAGTTGTTTTTTGTTGAGTATCAGTATCAGATCGGTATTCCCGATACCAGCCTACATTTTACTTGGTATCGGATTGGAACGAAAATCAGTGTTATCGCACATCACGAGTATTCAACTCTAGGAAGTGTCTTCTTTAGCTTTTTCTCCACTTCAATCAAGCTGTCAATCATGTACCCGCTTCAAGTTGTTGTGTTGCACGTTTGATACAGTACAAACCACGATTAGATGCTTTTCATACGTGCATTCCTCATCACAATGTGACTCCCAAGAACCAACTGTGAACAGAAAAACAGTGTTTGAGTTTCGATGGGTTTACGAGCTAGCAGGAGGATGATGAGCAGATGGGCAGTGCAGTGAGTACCGCAGAGAAAAAGCTCAAATTGCATGGAAATGTTTATGTAATCACACCATCCACTCATTAAAATTCCCCCAGTCGACACGGTGAGAAGTAGAATTTCAATGAAATGTTGTTAAAATGTTAATCACTCTTTAGGCAAGATGTTTTGTTTATTTTTTTATTCACCCTTCTGGTCGAATTTGTAATAAAAAAATTAAAAAAAAAAAGAAGCGAGGAGGAGAAAAAGATGTAAAAGTTGGAAAAAAAAAAAAAAAAGGTGAAAATGTGTGAATCAGCACACTCAGGAGAAGATCGATAGAATGTCCTTGCAGGCCCTCCACCATGTTTCCTATTTCACATCTTTTACTTGAGCTTTAACCCTCATCTCTTATTCCCCTTTTTCTTTTCATCCCCCCCACGCCTCTCCTCTTCAGGGATCAATAAAGCGTCACAATTATGGCGACCGTTGCCATAATTGATAGATTCAGACAGTATTTCCAAAAGTGCACCCCCCTCATTTCAGCAACCATTCTATTATAACTTCTTAAGTGACAATACTACAACAAGTGCATGTACTTTAGAATAGTCAGTGTGCAGCTTGTATCGCTGTATATCTGCTGAAAATGAGTTAACACACAGACAATAAGGTTGTAATATCTGGCAGCACAAGTGAGTACCAAGAAAATGGTGTCTTGTGTGAGCATGGTGGTGACCGTGGCACGGGTGCAGCCGGTGGCGTTGAATTTTAAGGAACCACACTCAGACCCCTATAATGGCGGGAGTGAGTGCACTTGTTTATTGAACATTCTTTCGTATAAGGCTTTGAGCGGATATCAATGATGTGTATTACCAGCGATCGTCCAACAGAACCTTCATTCATACAAGGTTCTGAACAGATAACAATGACGCGTGTTACCAGATATTTCATAATAAAATATTCATTCATATAAGGCTCTGAACAAGTAACAATGATGTGTGTTACCAGATATTTCATAATAAAACATTCATTCATATAAGGCTCTGAACAGATAACAATGATGTGTGTTACCAGATATTTCATAATAAAACATTCATTCATACAAGGTTCTGAACAGATAACAATGACGCGTGTTGCCACATATTTCATAATAAAATATTAATTCATATAGGGCTCTGAACAGATAACAATGACATGTGTTACCAGATATTTTATAATAAAACATTAAATCGTACAAGGTTCTGAAAATATAACAATGACATGTCTTACCAGATATTTCATAATAAAACATTCATTCATACAAGGTTCTGAACAGATAACAATGACATGTGTTACCAGACATTTCATAATAAAACATTAATTCATACAAGGTTCTGAACAGATAACAATGGCCTGTGTTACCAGATTTTTCATAATAAAACATTCAGTCACATAAGGTTTTGAACAGATAGTGATTTGTATTACTAACTATTTCATAAAAAACATTCATTCATATAAGCTCAGGTGGGTAGAGTACCCAAAACGTTGTACTCAAGTAAGAGTTCCGTTACTTTAGAATAAGAATAAGAGTAAGGCTCTGAACAGATAACAATGACATGTGTTACCAGATATTTCATAATAAAACTTTCATTTATACAAGGTTCAGAACAGATAACAATGACGTTGTTATTGTGTGTGTTATTGTGTGTTACCACATATTTCATAATAAAATATTCATTAATTTAAGGCTCTGAACAGATAACAATGACATGTGTTACCAGATATTTTATAATAAAACATTAATTCGTACAAGGTTCTGAAAATATAACAATGACATGTCTTACCAGATATTTCATAATAAAACATTCAGTCATATAAGGTTCTGAACAGATAACAATGGTGTGTGTTACCAGATATTTCATAGTAAAACAATAATTCATACAAGGTTCTGAACAGATAACAATGACATGTGTTACCAGATATTTCATAATAAAACATTAATTCATATAAGGTTCTGAACAGATAGTGATGTGTATTACTGACTATCTCATAAAAAAAAACATTCATTCATATAAGCTCAGGTGGGTAAAGTACCCAAAACTTTGTACTCAAGTAAGAGTACCGTTACTTTAAAATAATATGACTCAAGTAAAAGTAAAATGTAGTCGTCAATTACTCGAGTAAGAGAAAATAAGTATTCTGTGAATAAACTACTCAAATATTGAGTAATTTGTAACTTCTGATGTATTTAGTAGCTATTTTTTAATGGTTGTTGGACTACAATTGTAGTTGGTGTGAGGATGCGTGTGTAAAAAATAAAAATTATATACAATTTATTGCAATATGTTTTCTTTAGTTAGAAAATTGATTATTGTTGACTGAAATGTGAACATTTCTACTGACACAGTTGACAGCACATGATCTAAATGTTCTTTTTTTACTGCCACACTCATGTAAATTCATTAAGTTTTAGTCTAATTTTAGTCGACTTTTAAATTCCTCACTAAAATTAGAGTACATTTTGCTGACTAAAATAAAAAGTATACCACACAACGCATGTTTGAAGTTGTCTTGAAAGCACTTTTTAATATTTATTTATTATTGCAGAGCATCTCAAAAACTAGATTCACAACAAGATCTGCATTCCATGAATATTTCAATATGTACATTTCACACTAACCTTTTTTGTGTGTTATTATTTTAGCTAAAAATTAAGCTTCTTTTTTTTTGAATGTTGAATAATACATGACTAAAATGGTCACACGAAGGAAAAACATAGTTTTATTCTAGATTGCCAGGCAAGTAGTGGTTGAGTAAGCACTCTTGCTTATTCTTCACTGTATTTAATAGTAACAGTAACTCAGTACAGTATGAGTCATTTTGAAATATTAGTTTAGGACAGGGGTCGGCAACCCAAAATGTTGAAAGAGCCATATTGGACCAATAATACAAAAAAAAAATCTGTCTGGAGCCGTAAACATTTTAAAGCCTTATACAAGTGTTATAATGAAGGCAACACATGATGTAAGTGTCTATATTAGCTATTGTAGCCAACTGTCAAAATTACTTTAAAAGTCTTATATAAGTGTTATAATGAAGGCAACACATTATGTAAGTGTCTACATTAGCTATTTTAGCCTACTATCAAAGGCTGACGCAAATCTTTGTTGACAGAAATGTTGTATTTTAATTTTTATTCTACACATTTTTGCAACATTGGAAATCATTAGTAAAATAGGCTTTTTAGAGGGTGAGATAACTCCTGGAAATGACTGTCTTAGAATGGCCAAAGGTATAGATGTGTTTAAGGAAACGGCAGGATGTCTTCTTCTAATGGATATATCACAATCTTTGCAAGCTGGGTAACATTTGCTGTGGTCTGGAACAACATGGCACACAAACAACTATGAGAAATGCAGCCAATATTACAAACAGATAATGTGTCATAAGACATGCAAATATAAATTAAATACACAGAGGACATAAGTAAAGGAAATTAAATGAGCTGAAATATACCTACAAACGAGGCATAATGATGCAATATGTACATACAGCTAGCCAAAATAGCATGTTAGCATGGATTAGCTTGCAGTCATGGATTGACCAAATATGCCTGATAAGCACTCCAGCAAATCAATAAAATCTACAAAGCTCACCTTTGTGCATTCACGCACAGCATAAAACGTATGGTTGACAAAATGAGACAAAATAGGAGTGACATAAAACACGTCTTTCTGTGGCAGAAAAACATTCAGTCATATAAGGTTCTGAACAGATAGTGATGTGTATTACTAACTATCTCATAAAAAAAACATTCATTTATAATAAGCTCAGGTGGGTAAAGTACCTTGTACATGTAAACAAACTATGGTGAGTTCAAGGATCGCTGAAATTAGTAGGACACAACTGTGCTTGCCAAATACTCTCATCAGTGAAGCATTTATAACATAAACATTGGGATTTCTAACAAATTAGGAAGGTTTGTCTCATGTTTGTCCTCCTACAGAAAATATATTAAAACAAAAAATATATTTATTTTTTCATCTTTTTCCATTTTCACACATCTATGAAAGAGGTCCAGCGTGCCACTCGGTCGGCGCTAAATGGAGCCACGGGTTACTGACCGCCGGTTTAGGACTACTCACTGTCGCGTTGATGTCCTGAGGATTAGCCCGCAGATGGTTCTTCAACTTGGTTGAATTTTTACCAGAGAAAATCGCGCCCCTAAAATTGTTTGTGACTAATTTGTGACTAAAATTATCACAGTTATCCTTATTAGATAGATAGATAGATAGATAGTACTTTATTGATCCCTTCAGGAGAGTTCCCTCATGAAAATTAAAATTCCAGCAGCAGTGTACAGAGTTGAGGTATCATTTAAAAAGTAAAAAGTCATTAATAAATAATGGGGGTATATTAGGGGTGTAACGGTACACAAAAATTTCAGTTCGGTACGTACCTCGGTTTAGAGGTCACGGTCGGTTAATTTTCGGTACAGTAAGAAAACAACAAATTATTCATTTTTTGGTTATTTATTTACCAAATTTGTAAACAATGGCTTTATCCTTTTAACATTGGGAACACTATAATAATTCTGCCCACGTTAATCAACATTAAACTGCCTCAAGTTGTTGCTCAGATTAAATAAAATGACAAAACTTTTCTTCTACATATGAAAAGTGCAACATTAAACAGTTTCAAGTCAACCTATCATGCTTAATTTATTACAGCATTTGGGAAGCCTGTAGTTGATTTTTAATATGTAAATGTTATATTTTTATCAACATGTGATAGCCATTCAAAACTAGGCTGCTCCATTACTAATGATTAATGTAACTATAGCTGAAAAAATGGTAAAATAGCAATAGGAGAGACTATTCATCCCTGAACACCATGGAATTCATGTAGGCTTTATGATGCACTTACATTATTATATCAACTTTCAGAGACAGAAACTCTTCATTGAACATAATGTCCTTTTTTTGCTGCTTCAACACAGCTCAATCAACACAGAAAAAGGTAAGGTGAAATAACAGACAGACAGGGCTTTGCTGTCCGTAACACACACACACACACACACACACACACACACACACACACACACACACACACACACACGCACACACACACACACACACCACAAAATGAGCTAACGTTGCGCTAAAAGCGAATTAGCCTTCACCTCAAGCCGGGACTGCGAGCGAGCTGAGCTGCCTTTTATATTTCTAGAAGGTCAACGGGCTCATAGTGATGTTACTAGTAGTTGACTGGGAGGTGATCATTATAATTTGGTGAGAGTCCGCTGCCTGATGCTTACCTGCTAAACGCTAAGCACTGACTACATGCGCTCTGAATACGCACTGCTGATTGGCTGTTACCGCTCTGCGTGTAACTAATCAGATGGTTGTGTGGGTGGGACAATGCTGTGTAGAGTACTGATCGAGAAGAGGCAGAAAGCGGAGCAGCTTGTTAAGACTATAGCTTACTTCATATGTTCGTGTGAAAACTCGTTCGGTACACCTCCGAACCGAACCGAAACCCCTGTACCGAAATGGTTCAATACAAATTCACGTACCGTTACACCCCTACGGGATATGTTATTGTTTTGCATCCCCTGTCATCCTAGTACTCACCCCCAGAGAGGAGTTGTACAGTCTGATGGCGTGTGGGACAAAATAGTTTTTGAGTCTATTAGTCCTGCACTTGGGATGAAGCAGTCTAGCACCGAACAGGCTCCTCTGGCTACTGATGACGGTATGCAGAGGGTGACTGGCATCATCCATGATGCTCACTAGTTTTTCCACAGTCCTCTTCTCTGCCACCGTCACTAGTGAGTCCAGTTTTATTCTGATCATAGAGCCGGCCCGCCTGATCAGTTTCTCCAGTCTGGAGCTGTCCTTCTTAAATGTACTGCCCCCCCAGCACACGACCATGTAGAACAGAACACTGGCAACCACAGACTGGTAGCACCACTGGTAGTATCACGGTATTGTGGAATGTGTTCAAAAATCTTTTTAAACATAACTAAAATAACACACTGTAAGAAAGGCCACTATTATGTGTGTCTTCAGTTTCTTATGCCTCACTGAAGTGTTTTATTCTTGTGTTGTATCTGTTTTAATAGCTCAACGTTTATTGTTGTACTGTAAATATTGGCTTGTACTGTAGCACTTTGAAGATTTATTTAAATGAAGAGTGCGTAAAAAATTGAATTTATTCTAATTATATATCACATCTGGCGGGGTTTGTGTCTGTCCTACTCTATTCAGCGGTACTTGAATGCACCATAAAACAACTCTGCGGAAAGATCCATCATCATAATTTTGTGCTAAGAGAGCACAGCTTGTAGCTTCAATGTGCACAACTGAATAGCTTAGTTGCTCAGACAGTAATGTGTTTATAGACGTTTAGACTGGAGTAAGTTGTTTTTAACGGGGAAGTGTATCTTGTTTTTACAAACCCCGTTTCCATATGAGTTGGGAAATTGTGTTAGATGTAAATATAAACGGAATACAATGATTTGCAAATCATTTTCAACCCATATTCAGTTGAATATGCTACAAAGACAAAATATTTGATGTTCAAACTGATAAACTTTTTTTTTTTTGCAAATAATCATTAACTTTAGAATTTGATGCCAGCAACACGTGACAAAGAAGTTGGGAAAGGTGGCAATAAATACTGATAAAGTTGAGGAATGCTCATCAAACACTTATTTGCAACATCCCACAGGTAAACAGGCAAATTGGGAACAGGTGGGTGCTATGATTGGGTATAAAAGTAGATTCCATGAAATGCTCAGTCATTCACAAACAAGGATGGGGCGAGGGTCACCACTTTGTCAACAAATGCGTGAGCAAATTGTTGAACAGCTTAAGAAAAACCTTTCTCAACCAGCTTTTGCAAGGAATTTAGGGATTTCACCATCTACGGTCCGTAATATCATCAAAGGGTTCAGAGAATCTGGAGAAATCCCTGCACGTAAGCAGCTAAGCCCGTGACCTTCGATCCCTCAGGCTGTACTGCATCAACAAGTGACATCATTGTGTAAAGGATATCACCGCATGGGCTCAGGAACACTTCAGAAACCCACTGTCAGTAACTACAGTTGGTCGCTACATCTGTAAGTGCAAGTTTAAACTCTCCTATGCAAGGTGAAAACTGTTTATCAACAACGCCCAGAAACGCGGTCGGCTTCGCTGGGCCTGAGCTCATCTAAGATGGACTGATACAAAGTGGAAAAGTGTTCTGTGGTCTGACGAGTCCACATTTCAAATTGTTTTTGGAAACTGTGGACGCCGTGTCCTCCGGACCAAAGAGGAAAAGAACCATCCGGATTGTTATAGGCGCAAAGTTGAAAAGCCAGCATCTGTGATGGTATGAGGGTGTATTAGTGCCCAAGACATGGGTAACTTACACATCTGTGAAGGCGCCATTAATGCTGAAAGGTACATACAGGTTTTGGAGCAACATATGTTGCCATCCAAGCAACGTTACCATGGACGCCTGTAGTCCAGACCTGTCTCCCATTGAAAATGTGTGGTGCATTATGAAGCCTAAAATACCACAACGGAGACCCCCGGACTGTTGAACAACTCAAGCTGTACATCAAGCAAGAATGGGAAAGAATTCCACCTGAGAAGCTTAAAAAATGTGTCTCCTCAGTTCCCAAACGTTTACTGAGTGTTGTTAAAAGGAAAGGCCTTGTAACACAGTGGTGAACATGCCCTTTCCCAACTACTTTGGCACGTGTTGCAGCCATGAAAGTTAATTATTATTTGCAAAAAATAAATAAAGTTTATGAGTTTCAACATCAAATATCTTGTCTTTGTAGTGCATTCAATTGAATATGGGTTGAAAAGGATTTGCAAATCATTGTATTCCGTTTATATTTACATCTAACACAATTTCCCAACTCATATGGAAACGGGGTTTGTATGTTAGCATTTAAGCTAGCGAGCTGGCACCAGTCACTCCACTGTGAATTTATCTAAGTGCAGTTATCAATCTCAGTTTCTTAGATCATCCATCCATCCATCCATTTTAATTTAAAAGGGTAAGACTAACTGTCGGGAGTAATGTATCATTATTAACGTTTATCGTTACATCCCTACAATTGTTTCCTGAAAAATCCAAACCTCGTGTCCTAGTAGTCCTACGGTTCTGATTGGATCCCCACTGTGAGGCTCTGTTTGATTGGTGAAATGGAGTCCAACGTTACGAAAGCTTACGTTGGATTGGTGAAACAGAGTCATGTGACAGTGCCTGCCGGAAGAAGGCTTGCTGACAAAGTAAATGTGTCTTTGCAAGTCATAATCAAATTACAAATAATTATCATACAAATAAATGTAACGGAAAAAAAATAAAAATACAAAACCCAAAACCAGTCAAGTTGGCACGTTGTGTAATTCGTAAATAAAAACAGAATACAATGATCCTTTTCAACTTGTATTCAATTAAATAGACTGCAAAGACAATATATTTTATGTTCGAACTGAGAAACATATATATATTTTTTTTTTTACAAATAATCATCAATTTAGAATTTAATGGCAGCAACGCTTTGCAAAAAAGTTGGCACAGGGGCATTTTTACCACTGTGTTACATGGCCTTTCCTTTAACAACACTCAGTAAACATTTGGGAACTGAGGAGACCAATTTTTAAAGCTTTTCAGGTGGAATTCTTTCCCATTCTTGCTTGATGTACAGCTTAAGTCCGTTGTGGTATTTTAGGCTTCATAATGCGCCACACATTTTCAATGGGAGACAGGTCTGGACTACAGGCAGGCCACTCTAGATCCGCACTCTTTTACTATGAAGCCACGCTGTTGTAACAAGTGGCTTGGCATTGTCTTGCTGAAATAAGCAGGGGCGTCCATTATAACGTTGCTTGGATGGCAACATATGTTGCTCCAAAACCTGTATGTACCTTTCAGCATTAATGGTGCCTTCACAGATGTGTAAGTTACCCATGTCTTGGGCACTAATACACCCCCATACCATCACAGATGCTGGCTTTTGAACTTTGCGCCTATAACAATCCGGATGGTTCTTTTCCTCTTTGTTCCAGAGGACACGACGTCCACAGTGGACTCGTCAGACCACATAACACTTTTCCACTTTGCATCAGTCCATCTTTGATGTGCTCGGGCCCAGCAAAGTCGGCAGCGTTTCTGGGTGTTGTTGATAAATGGCTTTCGCTTTGCATAGGAGAGTTTTAACTTGCACTTACAGATGTAGCAACCAACTGTAATTACTGACAGTGGTTTTCTGAAGTGGTCCTGAGCCCATGTGGTGATATCCTTTACACACTGATGTTGCTTTTTGATGCAGTACCGCCTGAAGGATCGAAGGTCACAGGCTTAGCCGCTGACGTGCAGTGATTTCTCCAGATTCTCTTAACCTTTTGATGATATTACAGACCGTAGATGGTGAATCCCTAAATTCCTTGCAATAGCTCGTTGAGAAATGTTGTTCTTAAACTGTTCGACAATTTGCTCCTGCATTTGTTCACAAAGTGGTGACCCTCATCCCATCAATGTTTGTGAATGGTTGAGCATTTTATGGAAGCTGCTTTTATACCCAATCTTGGCACCCTCCGGTTCCCAATTAGCCTGTTCACCTGTGGGATGTTCCAAATAAGTGTTTGATGAGCATTCCTCAACTTTCTCAGTCTTTTCTGCCATTTGTGCCAGCTTTTTTGAAACATGTTGTAGGCATCAAATTCCAAATGAGCTAATATTTGCAAAAAATAAAGTTTTCCAGTTCGAACATTAAATATCTTGTTTTTGCAGTCTAATCATTTGAATATAGGTTGAAAAGTATTTGCAAATCATTGTATTCTATTTTTATTTACAATTTACGCAACGTGCCAACTTCACTGGTTTTGGGTTTTGTAGTAAAAAGTATGTTACATTAAAACTACTCTGACAAGTAAACATTTTTCAAAAAGTTACTTAAGCAAATGAAACGGAGTAAATGTAGTGTGTTACTACCCACCTTTGCATGTAGGGCTCGGAACAGATTACAATGACATGTACCAAATATTTCACGATAGAACATTCATTCAAATTGTAAGGCTCTGAACAAATATCATTGACGTGTATGACCAGCTATCGTTCAACAGAACATTCTTTGAAATTCATTCAAACAAGGTTCTGAACAGATAACAATGACATGTGTTACCAGATATTTCATAATAAAACATTCATTCATACAAGGTTCTGAACAGATAACAATGATGCGTGTTACCAAATATTTAATAATAAAACATTCATTCATACTAGGTTCTGAACAGATAACAATGATGTGTATTACCAAATATTTCATAATAAAACATTCATTCATATAAGTCTCTGAACAGATAATGTGTATTACCAAATATTTCATAATAAAACATTCATTCATACAAGGTTCTGAACAGATAGCAATTACATGTGTTATCAGATATTTCATAATAAAACATTCATTCATACAAGGTTCTGAACAGATAACAATGATGTATATTACCAGATATTTCATAATAAAACATTCATTCATACAAGGTTCTGAACAGAAAACAATTACATGTGTTACCAGATATTTCATAATAAAACATTAATTCATATAAGGATCTGAACAGATAACAATGATGCGTATTACCAAATATTTCATAATAAAACATTCATTCATACAAGGTTCTGAACAGATAACAATGATGTGTATTACCAAATATTTCATAATAAAACATTCATTCATATAAGTCTCTGAACAGATAACAATGATGTGTATTACCAAATATTTCATAATAAAATATTCATTCATACAAGGTTCTATACAGATAACAATTACATGTGTTATCAGATATTTCATAATAAAACATTCCTTCAATCTCTCTTTTGCCTCAGTTCTCAAAAATCTTAGAGAAACTATTTAACTCTGGACTTGAATCTTTTCTTGAGAAGCATCATACAATCAATGACGGTCAGTTTGGCTTTAGGTCCAAACGAACAACCTCAATGGCGATAACTGAAGCTATTGAAGAAATTACTAATGCACTGGAGCATAAAAGATATGCAGTTGATATTTTTATTGATCTAAAAAAAGCCTTTGATACCATTAATCATTCAATTCTACTAGATAAAATGGAAAGATATGGAATTAGGGGGCTGGCTGGTGACTAGTTAAAAAGTTATTTAACAGGGAGGGTACAGTTTGTAAAAATGGGTACATTTTTATCTGATACTCTTGGCATTGCTAGTGGTGTCCCCCAAGGGTCCGTATTGGGGCCAAAACTGTTTAATGTGTATATTAATGATATATTTAATACATCCAAAGTGCTGAAATTTATACTATTTGCAGACGACACAAATATATTCTACAGTAGTGATGACTATAATGAGCTCATAAATACAGTAAACACAGAACTAAACATAGTAAAAAAAAATGGATGGACACAAATAAATGATCTTTGAATATAAATAAAACCAAGATAGTGATGTTTGGAAATCGCAACATAATGTCTGAACAGAAAATAAGTATTGATGGTACCCAAATTGAAATCGTAAATGAAAATACATTTTTTGGAGTAATAATCATGGAAACCTCATGCAGACACATTAAAACAAAAATCTCCAAAAGCCTCTCAATTATAAACAAAGCAAAACTATACCTCAATGAAAATGCACTCTGTACTCTATACTGCACCTTGGTACTCCCATACTTTACATACTGTGTTGAAGTATGGGGGAATACTTACCACAACACAATTCATCCTCTGATCATATTACAGAAAAGAGCAGTGCGGATCATTCACAACGTTGGTTATTTAGAACATACTCATAATCTGTTCATGCAATCAAAGTTGCTCAAATTTGATGACCTTGTTAAATATAACACATTATTAATCTTATATAAAGCATTTAACAAATTATTGCCGCCTAATCTACAACATTTTTTTCATAAAACGAGTGCAGGCTCATAACTTGAGAGGCTTTGGATATTTCTCATTGCCGAGAGCTCAAACCACTCGTAAACGTTTTTGTGTGTCTGTATGCGGAATAAAACTATGGAACAAACTGGACTTACAACACAAGCAATGCCATACTATTAATCGATTTAAACTATTACACAAACATGGGGTCTGGTTCAAAAATAGAGATGGGGGTCTTTAATTTGACCTGCTGTTGTACTCTGTCTCAAAGTGTTAACATGTGCTCAATGTTTCCTTACCATTATTGCTATGTTGTCTATTACCATTGTTGGCATTTTGTCTATTACCAATGTTGGTATATTCATTATTCCTACATTGTTGATACAAATTATTGTTACAGTGTAATAATTATTGTTACCTGTGGTATTGCCACTATGATACAACATCTGTATTAAAATCCTTGAACAAAGTAAAAGTGAAACTCATGTGAATAATCACTGAATGGAGAACTGGGGGTGGGATTAAATAAATGATCTTCTTCTCACTCCCTTTCAGGCAAAACTGGACAATCATGCATTACATACTACACATTACCTTTTGCACTTTATTCATTTATATTATTATGTCTTGTCAACTTTGTACTTTTTTATGTCATTGCCTGAAATAAATAAATAATGAAAATGAATGAATTCATACAAAATTCTGAGCAGATACCAATTACATGTGTTATCAGATATTTCATAATAAAACATTCATTCATACAAGGTTCTGAACAGATAACAATTACATGTGTTATCAGATATTTCATAATAAAACATTCATTCATACAAGGTTCTGAACAGATAATGATGTGTGTTACCAAATATTTCATAATAAAATATTCATTCATACAAAGTTCTAAAGAGATAACAATGACATGTGTTACCAGATATTTCATTATAAAATATTAATTCATATAAGTCTCTGAACAAATAATGATGTGTATTACCAAATATTTCATAATAAAACATCCATTCATATAAGGTTCTGAACGAATAACAATTACATTGTTATCAGATATTTCATAATAAAACATTCATTCATGCAAAGTTCTGAACAGATAACTATGATGTGTGTTACCAAATATTTCATAATAAAATATTAATTCATACAAAGTTCTAAAGAGATAACAATGACATGTGTTACCAGATATTTCATTATAAAATATTAATTCATATAAGTCTCTGAACAAATAATGTGTATTACCAAATATTTCATAATAAAACATCCATTCATATAAGGTTCTGAACAGATAAAAATTACATTGTTATCAGATATTTCATAATAAAACATTCATTCATGCACGGTTCTGAACAGATAACTATGATGTGTATTACCAGATATTTCATAATAAAACATTCATTCATACAAGGTTCTGAACAGATAACCATTGACGCGTCTTAACAGATAATTCATAATAAAATATTCATTCATATAAGTCTCTGAACAAATGACAATGACGTATATTCCCAAATATCTCATAATAGAACATTCATTCATATACGTAAGGTTCTGAACAGATATCAATGATGTTTCCTACCAGATATTTCACCAGAAAATGATTGAGCTTTGATTGAGCTTCTTGCAGCGCGTCTACTTAGAAACGGTGACGAGGCCTCGGTAGTAAACTAACACATGTGACTTTTGCATCGACCAATTAATTTTTAATGTGGTCAGTTGCAGAAATTGTCCATGTTGTCAGAATAAGAGCATCAGTGACGCTGCCATGTCACACGACAAGACATTTGCCTTTTGTTGTTGTTCTTGTTGTCACCTCTTCTTTTTTATGTATTTTGGCCGAGTGCAAACGTGTGAGAGTAGCCTTGTTGGCAGACCTTGACCGTATGAAAAAAAATCTACCCTTTGTATCAGCATGCAGAGTTTGGACCGAGTTCCATACTGACCTCATCACTGTACTACCCCTCCCGGCCTCTCCCACACCCCCATCTCTCATCTCCCTCCGGCATCGCCTCAGTCTTGTTGTTTGCTAAGAGAAAGACACAAAAGTCCACTGTGTCACATCAGCCTGGAAATTCCGGAAACCCCCCGACATTGTTGCATGATCACATTTACTTTCTCAGCATCAGCGAGGCGAGAATCAAACGCTAGAAATGTGTGAGTCATAAACGAGTCGTTCAAAACTCGCCAGTTTATTACTGAATCGATACCCAGGGGTTCTTATCTCTGTTAACTCGTTCGCTGACCCTACTACCGCTAGCTATGGATGGGTACTTTTTGGCAGCAACCAAATCCTGCCGGTCCTACCTGGCACAGATTCACGTAAAATTAATCGATGCCATGCCGGAGTTGCTTCCGGTTGCCGACGTCGGCCCTTGTCAAGCGACAATTTGGGATATCATTTAGAGCATGGGTGTCAAACTCTGGCCCGCCGTGTAATTTCACTTGGCCCTTGAGGCGATATCAAATTAACACTAGAGCTGGCCCGCCGATTATACACAGCGGCGGTGCCGCGGTAATACCGTATTCACCACTAATTTTCATACTTGCCAACCCTCCCGGGAGACTCCCAAATTTCAGTGCCCCTCCCAAAAATCGCCATGTCCGCTTTTCATCCAGTCCAATGAGTGCTGGCCCAGTCACATTATATGTGCGGTTTCTGCATGCACACTCAAGTGCGTCATTCTTGTTTGGTGTGGATTCACAGTGTGGCGTATATTTCTAACAGTGTTAAAGTTGTTTATACGGCCACCCTCAGTGTAACCTGTATCGCGTTGATCAAGTATAAGTTGCATTCACGCGTGTGTTCATACAGAAGCCGCACATATCTTGTGACTGGGCCGGCACGTTGTTAGAATGGATGAAAAGCGGACGTGACGACAGCTCGTAGAGGACGTTAAAGGCACGCCCCCAAGACTGTGGTCCGGGTGGACTACGAGATATAATGACTGATGAACACCTTGGTTGGATAATGAAGGTTGCCTCAGCTCAAAGACTGAGCCCTAACATTAATGAACGAGCATCCAAGAAAAGATGCCAGGTATCTGGCTTGGGCACATCAGATTAGATCAGTGTGTTGCAAACTGAGCAGTTTAAAGTCTTGAATGGTTGGTTTTTCATTGTTATTTTATTTTCAAATGTATTAGCCTTTGGAAAAAGTTAATGTTGATATTTACCTCAGAAGGCTGCAAATAGAAAAGAGGCATTACATTTTTATTTAAATTGTATTTGATATGCCATTGATATTTTTTTAATTATTATTATTTTTTGAAACTGGATTTTGCATGTCACTATAAAGTTATATAAGCCTTGCTTGTTCAATATTCAATGCAAAACTTGTTTGGGTCCCTATTAAAAGGTTAATTTGTTCGACCTTGGCCCGCGGCTTTGTTCCTGTTTTAAATTTTGGCCCACTTTGTATTTGAGTTTGACACCCCTGATTTAGAGTATTGCGGTATAGATGTCTATATTAGCTGTAATAGCCTACTATCAAAATTACTTTAAAAGTCTTATATAAGTGTTATAGTGAAGACAACACATGATGTAAGTGTCTATATTATCTACAGTATTTTAGCCTACTATCAAAATGACTATGTGTCGCAGGCTGACGCAAATCTTAGTTGACAGAAATGTTGAATAGAATTTTACAACATTGGAAAACATTAGTGAAACGGAGGCTTTACAGAGGGTCAGATAACTCTTGGAAATGACTGGCTTAGAATTACCAAAGGTATAGATAGATGTGTGTCCAAGTAAAAAGGAAACAGCAGGCTGTCTTCTTCTAATGGATTTTTACAATCTTTGCAAGATGGGTAACGTTTGCGGTGGTCTACAACGGCACACAAACAACTATCAGAAATGCAGTCAATATTACATACAGAGTCATGAGACATGGAAATATAAATTAAAACACAGAGGACATAAATAAACAACATTTAACTAGCTCAAATATACCTACAAACCAGGCATAATGATGCAATATGTACATAAAGCTAGCCTAAATAGCATGTTAGCATCGATTAGCTTGCAGTTATGCACTGACCAAATATGCTTGATTAGCACTCCAACAAGCCAATAACATCAACAAAACTCACATTTGTGCATTCACACACAGCATAAAAGGTTTGGTGGACAAAATGAGACAAAGAAGGAGTGGCATAAAACACGTCTTTCTGTGGCAGCGTCGGAGAAAGTTGTACATGTAAACCAACCACAGTTATTTCAAGGACCGCCAAAATTAGTAGGACCAAACGGCGCTTGCCAAATATTCTCATCAGTGAAGCATCTATAACGTAAACAGTGGGATTTCTAACAATTAGGGAGTTTTGTGTCGTGTTTGTCCTACAGAAACCATATTAAAACCAAAAATATATTTTTCCCACCATCTTTTTCCATTTTCATAGATTTTTGAAAAAGCTCCAGGGAGCCACTAAGGCGGCGCTAAAGAGCCGCGGGTTGCCAACCCCCGGTCTAGGTAATGATGCAATTTTCAATGCCAACAAAGAAACGGACTCAGAAAACGCTCCACAGTAAAAAAACAAAAAAAAGCAAGGCTCCATTTTTCCGAAAATGCGCTAGCTTGATGCTAAAATACATTGCCTTTGCTATTGACATGCTACTGATTAGCATTAGCGATTTTGCATGACCATGTCAACACCTCAAAATTTGTTCATGAATCCTACAACTAAAATGCACGTTACATTTAAACAGCTTGTGTGTAGGAGGTACAATAATTACAGTATTAACACCTTTTAGGGCGCAACAAAAGACGAGACAGCAGAGACTGAAGTAACGAGCCAACACACCATAGACTATACACTACTGCCATCTAATGTCGTGGACTTGCAACTGTACTTGAGAAACTCAGAAATGTGGTAATAAAACAAGATACAATTAGACACCAGTTGTAATCAGCTCATTTTTAGAAAATATAATTTGTCATCAAAAACATGCCATTTTTATCAACACACACAAAAGTACGGTACTGACATTTGGTAACTGAGTATTGATTCCCTAGTACTGTCATGTCTGTGGGATCATGTTTTGTTTTAGTCATGTCCTGTTTGGTTTTGGTCACTGAGTTCCTGCTTTTTCACTCCCTTGTTTTGTCACCATAGCAACCATTAGTTTCACCTGTTTCACATTTTGACTCACACACCTGTCACCAATCATGTCACTGTTATTTAAAGCCTGTCTTTTTCTGTTGGTCGGCTGGCGACATTCTGTGAAGACGTGGACTATGGGGTGTTTGTTTTCCCGAGATGCAAGAATAGAAGTGGACATGGCGTGAAGGTAAGGACATCATTTTATTTTTACACTAACAAAAGAAAGAAAAGGCGCGCACAAGGCGGTAGTACAAACTTGGCTAAGAAAACAAAACTAACACTTGGGCAAAAACTATGGACGTGAAACAAATAAACACTTACTGTGACATGAGCTAAACAAAAACTTACGTGTAGAGATGTCCGATAATATCGGACATCGGATAAATGCGTTAAATTGCAATATCGGAAATTATCGGTATCGTTTTTTTTATTATCAGCATCTTTTTTTTTTTTTTTATTTAATTTTAATTTTTTTTATTAAATCAACATAACAATTAGTGCACCAATCCAAAAAACCTCCCTCCCCCATTTACACTCATTCACACTCATTCACACAAAAGGGTTGTTTCTCTCTGTTATTAATATTCTGGTTCCTACATTATATATCAATATATATCAATACAGTCTGCAAGGGATACAGTCCGTAAGCACACATGATTGTGGGTGCTGCTGGTCCACTAATAGTACTAACCTTTAACAGTTAATTTGACTAATTTTCATTAATTACTAGTTTTTTGTAACTGTTTTTATATTGTTTTACTTTTTTTTTTTATTCAAGAAAATGTTTTTTATTTATTTATCTTATTTTATTAATTTTTTTAAAAAGTACCTTATCTTCACCATACCTGGTTGTCCAAATTAGGCATGATAATGTGTTAATTCCACGACTGCATATATTGGTTGATATCGGTATCGGTAATTAAAGAGTTGGACAATATCGGAATATCGGATATCGGCAAAAAGCCATTATCGGACATCCTTACTTACGTGGCATGGCAAGAAGCCTAAACGATGGAATAAGCAGGGCATGAAAAATGACAGAGGTAAACAGAGTTAATGTCGCCAGCCGACCAACAGAAAAAGACAGGCTTTAAATAACAGTGACATGATTGGTGACAGGTGTGTGAGTCAAAATGTGAAACAGGTGCTATGGTGACAAAACAAGGGAGTGAAAAAGCAGGAACTAAGTGACCAAAACCAAACAGGACATGACTAAAACAAAACATGATCTCACAGACATGACAAGTACCATGAATTGGTACCGTATTGGTTCGAATGTGAACGGTACCCATCCCTACCGCTAGCTGAAGTATGAAAAGAACCAGGTAATATATCACTATTTGTGCAACTATTACTTGCAGAAATGCATTTGCACCGCAGGAAAAAAACTACAGATTAGCTCCTTGCCTCAAATCAACTGTTTATTCCCCTTCCTGCTCAAGCGGCATCACAGGCTCGATATAAAGAACGATTCCGTTGCTCAGGCCGACAGTTTTACTGACTCACCGGTGCGACTTGTTGACAAAGTGACTCGATTTCCCGATTCACCTTAATGAGCGACTCGTAAGAACTGGAGTCAGTAAAAGGAATGGACTTTCCCATCACACACTCACTGGCCAGAACATTAGGTACACCTACACAGCCTAATAGGATGCATTATTTCTGCATCTAAAATGCTCCGTTTTAGTTGAATAAGTTAACAAAATGTTTATTATTATTATAAGGGAAAGCAAAGGTATATATATATATATATTTTTTTTTTAGATATACAGTATCATGGGCCAAATACCACTCGCTAAACAGTGTTTGCAAACTATAAAATTGCATTTAGTGGGCGTGTTGCATTTGATCTACTAAGACTGTGTGTAATTGATAACTTGTGCAGATCGCCCTATTTAAATGAGGACGTACCCATGGAAACACCCATTTTCCTCCACATTCATGTTATCATGCTCTCCAGTCTGCGCTGATATGCAATGTTGAACAAGCAGCACGCATCTATAATGTATAACACATTTTCTGCAACATAGAATCGCAATCCACACAACAGAAACTATTTTAGCATGTTGACGGCGCGCTCTGCAGAGAGGCGGTGGACCAGCGCAACACCCCACCACCCGCCCATTTTTTCGTATGGAATAAACTAAAAGCAAAAAATGCATATTGCAAGACGTTTTTTAATTTAGGATATATATATACATATATATATATATGTATGTGTGGGGGAAAAAAATCACAAGACTATTTCATCTCTACAGGCCTGTTTCATGAGGGGGGGTACCCTCAATCGTCAGGAGATTTTAATGGGAGCATTCGCATACCATGGTTTATATAGGGCACAGAGTGGGTGGGTACAGGCTGGCCTAGGGGCGTGGTGATTGGCTCATGTGTTACCTAGGAGGTGTTTCCGTCTATGGCGGCATGTTGTTACAATTTCGCTGCGCTTGTTGAGGGATGACAGGTCTGGACGGTAAATAATAAACAGTTTCTCTTTCAAGCATAGGTTGCATCTTTTATTACCACTATTGTAAGGTGTGCTGGATGCAAGAATTTGCCATGTTATTGAATATTCAACATTATTGTCTTTGAGGTCCCAAATGTGTTTGCTGAGTTCTGTGGTATTTCGCAGGTTTTTGTTCCTGAAAGAAGCCTTGTGGTTGTTCCATCTGGTTTTGAATTCACCCTCGGTTAATCCTACATATGTGTCGGATGTGTTAATGTCCTTGCGTATTACCTTAGATTGGTAGACAACTGATGTTTGTAAGCACCCCCCGTTGAGAGGGCAATCAGGTTTCTTTCGACAGTTACATGCTTTGTTGGTTTTGGAGTCGTTCTGACTGGGGGTCGACCCCCAGTCAGAACGACTGGGGGTCGTATATATGGGTCGACCCCCAGTCAGAACGACTCCAAAACCAAAATTTTTCCCCACACATACATATATTGCGCTCTACTACGGTATCGAGCACTATTTTTTGGATAACCTTATTAAGACATATATATATATATATATATATATATATATATATATATATATATATACACATATAGATAGATATACATCTATATACATACTGTTTATATATATACACACATACTGTATATACATATACATATGTATATTTATATATATATATATATGTGTGTATATATATATATATATATATATATATATATATATATATATATATATATATATATATATATATATATATATATATATATATATATAAAATGTAAATGAAAAAAAAAACCCATTAAAAACAAAAGAAAAAGAAGAGCAGAAACCAAATACACCTGGGCAGATAAAAAAAATGTTTGCTCGACGATATACTGACCCACAATTATTGCTAATAAAAGATATAATTTCCATTTTTTGGGAATTAAATGACCACTAATGTAATGATAATACATATCAATAAGGCAAGTATACCCTTTCAAATGCAATAAAGGTGTATTTATTGATGTATATTTTAACATTGTAATTGAAATGTAAACTTTTAAATACCAAATTAAATAAAACACATCTAAGTATAATATACTGTGTCTGTAAGAAAAATGTTGCACTTGAATACAAATCACGACCGAAAGCTATACAAACAAATAATCAAACAAAAATATGCTCTGTAAGAAAAATGTTGTACTTGAATAAAAATCACAACCGAAAACAATGAAGTAGGCTCTGTCTCTGTTAAGGAGGGGTTGGATTATACACAACCGAAACAATATATAAAATGGCCAAATAAAGTTATTGTGACCGAAATGGTTATCATTATTTATGTAGTATTGTTTAATGTGTTCAAAAAGTAATTATAGACACGCTAAAATATTTTAACCGAGTTGTATTTTTTTAAATAACTAAAATAAATATACACAATATACTTTTTTGGCTGAAGAAATATTATTTTTATTTGTGTGTATTAAATATGCTTATCTTCTTCCATTTTAATAATGTTTTGTTTTTTTATGAATGCAAATATGGTGAGCAATTATTTCACTTCCAGTTTATGTGATATCGCGCAAATTCACTTCCTGTTAAACGGAGTCCTTGGCGTTTCTGCAAGTATGGATTCTTCAATATAACTTAAATTGTTTATATTTACTAAACGGTCCCATGTGTGATGTCTCTAGGAGTGTTTTCATGCAAATTTGTACGTGCTATCGTAGTGGTAAATGGGTTATACTTGTATAGCGCTGTTCTACCTTCAAGGTACTCAAAGCGCTTTGACACTATTTCCACATTCACCCATTCACACACACATTCACACACTGATGGCGGGAGCTGCCATGCAAGGCGCTAACCACCACCCATCAGGAGCAAGGGTGAAGTGTCTTGCTCAAGGACACAACGGACGTGAGGAGGTTGGTAGTAGATGGGGATCGAACCAGGAACCCTCAGGTTTCTGGCAAGGCCACTCTCCCAACCACGCCATGCCGTCCCAATCCTTGCAATCAATCTAGCGTTGTTAGCATCAGCTAATATGCTAACACCTTTACAAGTGTCTATGTTAATATTATTAACTTATAATGGCATTCTTTTTGTATAGTTTCAGTAAATTCACCAAGAAGTTATCGAGTCTGTTTAGCTGATTGACTTCTGTTTTGTTTGATCAGCCGTTTTACTGCCGTGCTACAGACATCGTTTGGAAACAATTGAGGTATGTAAATGGACATTTTCAAAATCTAAATAACTAATTTTGCAATGTATATATCTGCGGCGTATAGTCTGGTGTGGCTAGTATATGGAAACATTATTTTTTCCCCCTGAAATTTAGTGGGTGTGGCTTATATGCCCGTGAGCTCTATAGTCCAGAAAATACGGTAGTTTTACAGCGGTTACTATTACTACCGTTTATTTGTAATACAAACGCCCGGAGCTGCTGAAACCGATGCAAAAAAGTGTCCGCTCTTGCAACCCGTAACAACGCTTTGTCATGTCTGTTGATCATTTTTTGTTTGGCCATGTGCTGTTTGTTTTTTGGACTCTTTTTAGTTCCTGGTTGCACTTCCTTGTTTGTTTGTTACCTTGACAACCATTAGTGTCACCTGTTTCACGTTTTGGACTCACGCACCTGATTCATTTGAACTCACGCACCTGTTTTTAATCACCACATGACTATTTAAGCCTGTCATTTTCTGTTGGTCGGCCTGGCGACATCACATTCATGCTCTGCACTCTTGACACGCTGCTTACTCTGTCCAGGTCATAGTTCATGCTGCTCTTTTCTTGCCACGTAAGTTTTTTTGTTTATTCAAGCCACTGTTTTGTACTTCCGCTGTGAGCGCCTTTTGTTTGTTCCTTTTTTCCATACTTCTGCCTTTGTGCTATTTTCGTTTTATTAGCCAAGTTTGTTCCCCGCCTTGTGCGCGCCTTTTGTTTATACTTTTTATAGTCTATTATTAAATCATGTATTTAACTTCACGCCATGTCCGGTCCAAATCCTCTGCACCATGGGAAAACAAACCACGCCAAAGTCCAAGTCTTGACACGCTTAAACATGCCGATTATCGAAGCTGGCCAACTTACCAACTTTATTTTCATTTATCGTCTGGTTAATTTACTTATGGAACATCAGGCCAGGTCTTCACCAAAATGCGTCAATTCAGTTTGTTTTAAACATTCCCTTAAGTGATCCAGCATCTATAAAATTATAAAAGGATATTGCTGAATTGATATGTCAATCATTATTTTATTTGTGACAGTCCAAATTAGGGCTGGGCGATATGGCCTTTTTTTAATATCGCAATATTTTAAGGCCATATTCGCGATACACGATATATATATCTCGATATTTTGCCTTAGCCTTGAATGAACACTTGATGCATATAATCACAGTAGTATGATGATTCTGTGTCTACATTAAAACATTCTTCTTCATCCTGCATTAATACATGCTACTTTTAAACTTTCATGCAGAGAGGGAAATCACAACTAAAAAAAATCACTATTTTTTTTCATACGGTGTTGATCTGGAAATGTTTGCCTCGGCATTTTGATGGTGTGGGCGTGTGGCACCGAACGGAGATGTTGACGTGCGGAGTGCGTAAATATTGTTTTTAATATTGTTGTGCAGCACTTTGGAAACATGTTTGTTGTTTAAATGTGCTATATAAATAAAGTGGATTGGATTGGAGTGAGCACTCTTCATTCACTAGCAGGGGACTTTTCAAATGATAAATAATGATAAATGGGTTGTACTTGTATAGCGCTTTTCTACCTTCAAGGTACTCAAAGCGCTTTGACACTACTTCCACATTTACCCATTCACACACACATTCACACACTGATGGAGGGAGCTGCTATGCAAGGCGCTAACCAGCACCCATCAGGAGCAAGGTTGAAGTGTCTTGCTCAGGACACAACGGACATGACAAGGTTGGTACTAGGTGGGGATTGAACCAGGGACCCTCGGGTCGCGCACGGCCACTCTTCCACTGTGCCACGCCGTCCCTGATGCTACATATTAGCAGTAATGTTACTTTTTATAGCAACGCTTTTGCTCCACACTTGACATATTACGGTTGTCTGTTCGACATATTCCCACTTGAAGCCAAACCACCGCCAGACGATGGACCCCGTGCTGTTTTTCTTGGGAATTAATTCTTCCTTCATTTGTTACCAGATTCGCACCTTCTTTCGCTCGTATTACCGCTAGCATCACAGCTAACGTTAGCCATGCTGCTACCTCTCTGCTCCGAGAGGGCGTATACGTATATGACGTATGACAGGATAGAGTAGGAAGAGCCTGTAGTGTATTGCCCGCAGCTAAAAGCAACTGCTTGAGAACGCATACTCGAATATCACGATATTGTCATTTTCTATATCGCACAGAGATAAACCCGCAATATATCGCCCTGCCCTAGTCCAAATAGGATTGCCTCTTTTCTCAGCCATTTTGTTGTGTAACTGTGTCAGTTCGCCTGTAACTTTTAAAACGTGGTAAATAGAAACGCCTGCAGTTTCAGTCTTGATAAATCACATTCTGTGTGCTGATTTATTATGTTTGCATCTTCTCCTCCCTTTATTGTGGGTGTTCTGATGATCAGCATATATTTGCCAAATGGATTGCACCCTCTATTTTGCTCATCTCAGAGACACAAGCCTCTGTGCACAAGCTTAATAGATCAGCTGTCAAGTTTGCACATGCTTTAATGGACGCAAGCCTTTATTAGATCCGGCCCTATGTGTTATTCACATCTTTCCCATTGCTCATATTTCATGCCTTTTGTTTCACATATTGGCCAGATACAAATCAGACTGAAGACCACCTGTCACCAGACAATACACACACACACGCACACACAAACACATATTTGTAGGGACAAATCCGAGCATGGCTCGATACACGTGTGCCAACGGTGGTCTCCTAGCAACTCCTAGTTAAAAGTTTGACCTTGGAATCTATGCACTTCCACCTACATCAGGTGCTCGCCTGCCAGGAACACCAAAAATAACCCTGAGATGGCCTTTAAACTCCATTCCCACAAAGCCAAACACTGTTCACCCACTTAACACTAAGTGGACATGATACAGGTAAAAGCCAGTAAATTAGAATATTTTGAAAAACTTGATTTATTTCAGTAATTGCATTCAAAAGGTGTAACTTGTACATTATATTTATTCATTGCACACAGACTGATGCATTCAAATGTTTATTTCATTTAATTTTGATGATTTGAAGTGGTAACAAATGAAAATCCAAAATTCCGTGTGTCACAAAATTAGAATATTGTGTAAGGCTAATACAAAAAAGGGATTTTTAGAAATGTTGGCCAACTGAAAAGTATGAAAATGAAAAATATGAGCATGTACTTGGTTGGAGCTCCTTTTGCCTCAATTACTGCGTTAATGCGGCGTGGCATGGAGTCGATGAGTTTCTGGCACTGCTCAGGTGTTATGAGAGCCCAGGTTGCTCTGATAGTGGCCTTCAACTCTTCTGCGTTTTTGGGTCTGGCATTCTGCATCTTCCTTTTCACAATACCCCACAGATTTTCTATGGGGCTAAGGTCAGGGGAGTTGGCGGGCCAATTTAGAACAGAAATACCATGGTCTGTAAACCAGGCACGGGTAGATTTTGCGCTGTGTGCAGGCGCCAAGTCCTGTTGGAACTTGAAATCTCCATCTCCATAGAGCAGGTCAGCAGCAGGAAGCATGAAGTGCTCTAAAACTTGCTGGTAGACGGCTGCGTTGACCCTGGATCTCAGGAAACAGAGTGGACCGACACCAGCTGGACTGCTGCTGAGTGGTCCAAAGTCATGTTTTCTGACGAAAGCAAATTTTGCATTTCCTTTGGAAATCGAGGTCCCAGAGTCTGGAGGAAGACAGGAGAGGCACAGGATCCACGTTGCCTGAAGTCTAGTGTAAAGTTTCCACCATCAGTGATGGTTTGGGGTGCCATGTCATCTGCTGGTGTCGGTCCACTCTGTTTCCTGAGATCCAGGGTCAACGCAGCCGTCTACCAGCAAGTTTTAGAGCACTTCATGCTTCCTGCTGCTGACCTGCTCTATGGAGATGGAGATTTCAAGTTCCAACAGGACTTGGCGCCTGCACACAGCGCAAAATCTACCCGTGCCTGGTTTACGGACCATGGTATTTCTGTTCTAAATTGGCCCGCCAACTCCCCTGACCTTAGCCCCATAGAAAATCTGTGGGGTATTGTGAAAAGGAAGATGCAGAATGCCAGACCCAAAAACGCAGAAGAGTTGAAGGCCACTATCAGAGCAACCTGGGCTCTCATAACACCTGAGCAGTGCCAGAAACTCATCGACTCCATGCCACGCCGCATTAACGCAGTAATTGAGGCAAAAGGAGCTCCAACCAAGTATTGAGTATTGTACATGCTCATATTTTTCATTTTCATACTTTTCAGTTGGCCAACATTTCTAAAAATCCCTTTTTTGTATTAGCCTTAAGTAATATTCTAATTTTGTGACACACGGAATTTTGGATTTTCATTTGTTGCCACTTCAAATCATCAAAATTAAATGAAATAAACATTTGAATTCATCAGTCTGTGTGCAATGAATAAATATAATGTACAAGTTACACCTTTTGAATGCAATTACTGAAATAAATCAAGTTTTTCAAAATATTCTAATTTACCGGCTTTTACCTGTATATGCTTGTAGTCACGGTAAAAGTCCCACATTGTACTATTCTGAATACATACAAACCCTGTTTCCATATGAGTTGGGAAATTGTGTTAGATGTAAATATAAACGGAATACAATGATTTGCAAATCATTTTCAACCCATATTCAGTTGAATATGCTACAAAGACAACATATTTGATGTTCAAACTGATAAACTTTTTTTTTTTTTTTTTTTTGCAAATAATCATTAACTTTAGAATTTGATGCCAGCAACACGTGACAAAGAAGTTGGGAAAGGTGACAATAAATACTGATAAAGTTGAGGAATGCTCATCAAACACTTATTTGGAACATCCCACAGGTGAACAGGCAAATTGGGAACAGGTGGGTGCCATGATTGGGTATAAAAGTAGATTCCATGAAATGCTCAGTCATTCACGAACAAGGATGGGGTGAGGGTCACCACTTTGTCAACAAATGCGTGAGCAAATTGTTGAACAGTTTAAGAAAAACCTCTCTCAACCAGCTATTGCAAGGAATTTAGGGATTTCACCATCTACAGTCCGTAATATCATCAAAGGGTTCAGAGAATCTGGAGAAATCACTGCACGTAAGCAGCTAAGCCCGTGACCTTCGATCCCTCAGGCTGTACTGCATCAACAAGCGACATCTGTGTGTAAAGGATATCACCACATGGGCTCAGGAACACTTCAGAAAGCCACTGTCAGTAACTACAGTTGGTCGCTACATCTGTAAGTGCAAGTTAAAACACTCCTATGCAAGGTGAAAACCGTTTATCAACAACACCCAGAAACGCCGTCGGCTTCGCTGGGCCTGAGCTCATCTAAGATGGACTGATACAAAGTGGAAAAGTGTTCTGTGGTCTGACGAGTCCACATTTCAAATTGTTTTTGGAAACTGTGGACGTCGTGTCCTCCGTACCAAAGAGGAAAAGAACCTTCCGGATTGTTATAGGCGCAAAGTGCAAGAGCCAGCATCTGTGATGGTATGGGGGTGTATTAGTGCCCAAGGCATGGGTAACTTACACATCTGTGAAGGCGCCATTAATGCTGAAAGGTACATACAGGTTTTGGAGCAACATACAGTATGTTGCCATCCAAGCAACGTTACCATGAACACCCCTGCTTATTTCAGCAAGACAATGCCAAGCCACGTGTTACATCAACGTGGCTTCATAGTAAAAGAGTGCGGGTACTAGACTGGCCTGTCTGTAGTCCAGACCTGTCTCCCATTGAAAATGTGTGGCGCATTATGAAGCCTAAAATACCACAACGGAGACCCCCGGACTGTTGAACAACTTAATCTGTACATCAAGCAAGAATGGGAAAGAATTCCACCTGAGAAGCTTCAAAAATGTGTCTCCTCAGTTCCCAAACGTTTACTGAGTGTTGTTAAAAGTAAAGGCCATGTAACACAGTGGTGAACATGCCCTTTCCCAACTACTTTGGCACGTGTTGCAGTCATGAAATTCTAAGTTAATTATTATTGGCAAAAAAAAAATAAAGTTTATGAGTTTGAACATCAAATATGTTGTCTTTGTAGCATATTCAATTGAATATGGGTTGAAAAGGATTTGCAAATCATTGTATTCCATTTATATTTACATCTAACACAATTTCCCAATTCATATGGAAACGGGGTTTGTACTTTAATCTGGTTTTCAAGTAAACAACCATAATTTTTATGGTGTGGTGGCTTTTATTTTGCCGTGACGGGCCGCCACAATCAATTACATGTAGGGGAAACCCTGCATGTATCACATCCAACAACGTGACAATAGGAAGTGGGACAGGAGGACGCATATATTAGCAACACTATCATAGCTTTATTAGCCGCACACTGTAAAAAGTTCCTGTTAAAACTATGGCAAGCAATTGTTAAATAGTAACAGTAAAACACTGTAAAATCAAAAATAATTTATCACAGTAGCAAATACAATTACAGGAGATATCCTAAATGAGTGTGGTTGTATTATGTAGAAAACATATGACTTTACTGTCAAAATAATGAAAACAATGTTCAATGCTTTTGCAAATACTGTAATGTCACACGCATGCAATTACTCTAAAAGTTATGGTATTATTCTGTCTAAATTAAAGATTTTGCATATTTTACATTTAAATTTCAGACATTGAGGGGTTAGTGTGTTGGAACTGCTTGCAAGCAACTATTTAAGGCTAATTTTTAATAGCTCACTTAAAAGAACATGTTGCGGAACGCCGTGTTGTGAGTTGTCCAGTGAAAGGTTGTACAAATGCTTTCAAGTTAAAATCCTCATGTACCGCTCACATGTCTCGGAAACAAAGGTATTTTGCCGATACTAGTATGAGTGACAGGGCAGCATGGTGGGGCAATTGGTAGCGTTCTTGCCTCACAGTGTGAAGGTCCTGGGTTCGATTCCCGGGCTAGGGGTCTTTCTGTGTAGAGTTTGCATGTTCTCCCTATGACTACATGTGTTCTCTCTATGACTACATGTGTTCTCTCCGGGTACTCCGGCTTCCTCCCACCTCCAAAGACATGCACCTGGGGATGGGCTGATTGGCAACACTAAAATTGGCCCTAATTTGTTTTACGGTGAATTCCTGGCAACCACAGCTGCCAGTATTTTACCGTAAATTCTACAAAACCCAAAACCAGTGAAGTTGGCACGTTGTGTAATTCGTAAATAAAAACAGAATACAATGATTTGCAAATCCTTTTCAACTTATATTCAATTGAATAGACGGCAAAGACAAAATATTTAATGTTCGAACTGAGAAACAAAGGTTTTTTTTGCAAATAATCATTAACTTAAAATTTAATGGCAGCAACAAATTGCAAAAAAGTTGAGAGAGGGGCATTTTTACCACTGTGTTACATGGCCTTTCCTTTTAACAATACTCAGTAAGCGTTTGGGAACTGAGGAGACCAATTCTTGAAGCTTTTCTGGTGGAATTCTTTCCCATTCTTGCTTGATGTACAGCTTAAGTTGTTCAACAGTCCGCGGTCTCCGTTGTGTTATTTTACGCTTCATATTGCGCCACACATTTTCAATGGGAGACAGGTCCGGACTACAGGCAGGCCAGTTTAGTACCCGCACTCTTTACTATGAAGCCATGCTGTTGAAACACATAGCTTGGCATTGTCTTGCTGAAATAAGCAGGGGCGTCCATTATAACGTTGCTTGGATGGCAACATATGTTGCTCCAAAACCTGTATGTACCTTTCAGCATTAATGGCGCCTTCACAGATGTGTAAGTTACCCATGCTTTGGGCACTAATACACCCCCATAACATTGAGAAGAAAAAATATTTAGTCTACCCTGGGCCCCTAGAGAGGGCGTCCTGACTGTGGCCAAGGAAAAAAAACATACGTGTTTGATGAGCATTCCTCAACTTTCTCAGTCTTTTTTGCCACTTGTGCCAGCTTTTTTGAAACATATTAGAGGCATCAAATTCCAAATGAGCTAATATTTGCAAAAAATAACAAAGTTTACCGTATCTTTTCTTTGCAGTTTATTCAATTGAATATAAGTTGAAAAGGATTTGCAAATCATTGTATTCTGTTTTTATTTACAATTTTTCACAATGTGCCAACTTCACTGGTTTTGGGGTTTGTATACAAACAGGTTAACAATATCTCTTTTTTATTCATAATAGTCTACCGTAAACAAAACTGTACAATTTACGGATTCAACATCAACATACCGTAATGTCCTAGACATGGTGACTGTGAACTCCTGGCTTTTTTAATTAATTTTTTTACAGTGCATGCTTAAATTCCAATCACATTTTAACAGCAACATCACGTTAGGCAGAGGGGTTAGTGGCAGCACGGTGGAAGAGGAGTTAGTGCGTCTCCCTCACAATACGAAGGTCCTGGGTTCGATCCTGCGCTCGGTGATCTTTTTGTGTGGCGTTTGCATGTTCTCCCCGTGACTGCGTGGGTTCCTTCCGGGCACTCCGGCTTCCTCCCACCTCCAAAGACATGCACCTGGGGATAGGTTGATTGGCAACACTAAATTGGCCCTAGTGTGTAAATGTGAGTGTGAATGTTGTCTGTCTATCTGTGTTGGCCCTGCGATGAGGTGGCGACTTGTCCAGGGTGTACCCCGCATTCCGCCCGAATGCAACTGAGATAGGCTCCAGCACCCCCCGCGACCCCGAACGGGACAAGCGGTAGAAAATGGATGCATGGATCACGATAGGTTAGCATATTTGCTGAAGAAAAATAAAGTGTTAAAATGCACAGCTACCACATCTGTAGCTGACTGACAGATAGATGTGTAGTGAAGCCTGATTTTATATTTTCTCTTCTTTTTCCATGAAAAGACACAACTTCTTATATTCCAGCCCTTCTGCTATGATTCTGACTAATAATTTGTATTCAAGTCCTTTTGATTTACACCGTGGAACTCGCCAGGGATGCCCCCTCAGTCCCCTTCTTTTTGTCCTGGCTATCGAACCCCTAGCTTTAGCCATTAGATCTAATCACTCTATAATGGGCATAAATAGAGGAAACATAGAACATAAATTGTCCCTTTATGCTGACGATCTTCTCCTTTATGTGTCCAACGCAGAATCTGCAATTCCATTAATTCTTAGCCTGTTACAACAGTTTGGTGAAATCTCCGGTTATATCAATCAATCAATCAATCAATGTTTATTTATATAGCCCTAAATCACAAGTGTCTCAAAGGGCTGCACAAGCCACAACGACATCCTCGGTATAGCCCACATAAGGGCAAGGAAAAACTCACCCCAGTGGGACGTCGATGTGAATGACTATGAGAAACCTTGGAGAGGACCGCATATGTGGGTAACCCCCCCCCCCCCCCCTCTAGGGAGACCGAATGCAATGGATGTCGAGTGGGTCTAACATAATATTGTGAGAGTCCAGTCCATAGTGGATCCAGCATAACAGTAAGAGTCCAGTCCACAGTGGGGTCAGCAGGAAACCATCCCGAGCGGAGACGGGTCAGCAGCGCAGAGATGTTCCCAACCGATATACAGGCGAGCGGTCCACCCCGGGTCCCGACCCCGGACAGCCAGCACCCCATCCATGGCCACCGGATCTGTATGTCTCCCCTTCCACAAGGGATAGGGGGGAGCAGAGGAGAAAAGAAAAGAAACGGCAGATCAACTGGTCTAAAAAAAGGGGGGCTATTCAAAGGCTAGAGTATACAAATGAGTTTTGAGATGGGACTTAAATGTTTCTACTGAGGTAGCATCTCTAACTGTTACCGGGAGGGCATTCCATAGTGCTGGAGCCCGAATAGAAAACGCTCTACAGCCCGCAGACTTTTTTTGGGCTCTGGGAATCACTAATAAGCCGGAGTTCTTTGAACGCAGATTTCTTGCCGGGACATATGGTACAATACAATCGGCAAGATAGGCTGGAGCTAGACCGTGTAGTATTTTATACGTAAGTAGTAAAACCTTATAAATTGAATTTAAATAAAAGTGAGCTACTGCCCTTGAATATGGACGTCTCAATACTAGAAAACATTGGGTTGCCCTTTAAGATCACTACAGACAGTTTTAATGACCTCGGAGTTACTATTACAAAGAATTTTAAAGACCTCTTCAGGCAAAACTTTGGGAAGTTGTTTACACAAACCAAGCAAGATCTGGCTAATTGGACTCCCCTTTTCATTTCACTTATAGGCAGAGTCAATGCAATTAAGATGACTGTGCTTCCAAAATATTTGTATCTTTTTCAATGTTTACCTGTATTTATCCCTGGTACATTTTTCAAAAAATTAGACTCAATAATCTCATTTTATATTTGGAATGGCAAACAGCCACGTCTGCGCAAGGAGTTTTTACAAAGAGCAAAACATGATGGAGGTATGGCCCTTCCAAATTTCTGCATGTATTACTGGGCCACCAACTTGCATTGCATGTCATACTGGACATATTACCATCTACATAAGGAAAGTCCTACATGGGTGAAGCTGGAGACACATTCTTGTGGTTCTGCTTCTTTAGCAGCCCTAATGGGTGCAGCTTTGCCTCTATCAGTGAAGACAATTAATATGAATCCTGTAGTAAGTCACTCACTCAAAATATACTGTCAATTTCGAAAACATTTTAACCTGCAAGGAATGAGCCTTTTCAGTCCAGTAGCATCAAATCACTGCTTTCCACCTTCAACACTTGACACAGCTTTTAATATGTGGCATCAAAGGGGTTTGAAATGCTTCAATGATCTTTTTATAGACAATATATTCGCCTCTTTTACGGAGTTGTCCAAGAAATTTAATCTACCCAGTTCCCATATACCGTATTTTCCGCACCATTAGCCGCACCTAAAAACCACAAATTTACTCAAAAGCTGACAGTGCGGCTTTTAACCCGGTGCGCTTTATATATGGATAAATATTAAGATTCATTTTCATAAAGTTTCGTTCTCGCAACTTCGGTAAACAGCCGCCATCTTTTTTCCCGGTAGAGCAGGAAGCGCTTCTTCTTCTACGCAAGCAACCGCCAAGGTAAGCACCCGCCCCCATAGAACAGGAAGCGCTTCTTCTTGTACTGTAAGCAACCACCCGCCCCCGGAAGAAGAAGAAGCGCGCGGTGCATGCTGGGATATGTGACGTTTCATTTCCATTTGTGTGTTTATGTAAAGACCCCAAAATGGCTCCTATTAAGTGTGTTGTCTGTCTAATTATAAATAATGCAGACGAGGCGTGTTAACTGAGTTCTCAACGTTTACTCACAGCGTGCTCATAACCACATTCTAACTCCCAGCATACAACAACGCTTCTCAGGGCTACCGCGCATGCTCGTAACTATCGTTGCATGCTGGGTAGTGTAGTTGTTATATTTGCTAGCTCATAACATCACATTGAGAGACACGCTTACGCGCTTAATTCAATACTCGCCGTCATTCCGGGTGGATTGACAAAAGACCTCCAGCCGCTAGATATTGGTGTCAACAGGGCATTCGAAGCTAGACTGCTAACTGCGTGGGAGCAGTGGATGACGAAGAAGCGCGCGGTGCATGCTGGGATATGTGACGTTTCATTTCCATTTGTGTGTTTATGTAAAGACCCCAAAATGGCTCCTATTAAGTGTGTTGTCTGTCTAATTATAAATAATGCAGACGAGGCGTGTTAACTGAGTTCTCAACGTTTACTCACAGCGTGCTCATAACCACATTCTAACTGCCAGCATACAACGCTTCTCAGGGCTACCGCGCATGCTCGTAACTATCGTTGCATGCTGGGTAGTGTAGTTGTTATATTTGCTAGCTCATAACATCACTTTAAGAGACACGCTTACGCGCTTAATTCAATACTCGCCGTCATTCCGGGTGGATTGACAAAAGACCTCCAGCCGCTAGATATTGGTGTCAACAGGGCATTCGAAGCTAGACTGCTAACTGCGTGGGAACAATGGATGACAGAAGGCGAACACACATTCACTAAGACGGAGGCAGCGCCAGACGACGCCAACATCTGCCAGTGGATCGTAAATGCCTGGGCAGATATTTCGGTCACAACTGTGGTCCGAGCTTTCCGGAAGGCAGGATTCACAGAACTGCTGGATAACAGTGACACTGACTCCGATGACTTCGACGAGACGGAACCGTCCATTTTGGATCTCACATTTGCCCAACTTTTCACTTCGGACACCGAAGACGAAGGATTTACGAATGAAGAATAACTTCAGAAAGTGAGCGCTATGTTTATTTTGTGTGTTGTGACATTAACGTTCGAGCAACATTATGTTGCTATTGCTCTGCACTATTTTGAATTTTACTATGTTTGTGATTGCACATTTGCGTACATTTTGGGACAGAGTTGTTAGAACGCTGGTTTTCAATATATTATTAAAGTTTGACTGACCTATCTGACTGTTTTTTTGACATTCCCTTTAGCGCAGCGTAGGCGCGGCTTATAGTCCGGGGCGGCTTATTGGTGGACAAAGTTATGAAATATGCCATTCATTGAAGGTGCGGCTAATAATCCGGTGCGCCTTATAGTGCGGAAAATACGGTATTTAGATATTTCCAGATAAGGGATTATGTTAAAACAGTTCTTCCGCAGTTCCCTAACAAACCCTCTAAATCAACTACAGATGAAATTATGTCTTTAAATCCAATAAAGAAGAGGGCAATCTCACATATACTTAATTTACTCTCAGGATTAGAATGCACTTCCATGCTAAGAATCAGAACAGCATGGGAACAAGACCTCCAAACATCAATAGATGACGTAACCTGGGCAAAAATTGAGAAAAGGGTTCACTCATCTTCAATGTGCGCACGACACTCACTGGTCCAATTTAAAGTGATACACTGGGTGCACTTCTCAAAAGCAAAATTAGCAAAAATATTTCCCCATATTAACCCATTATGTGATAGATGTAAACTAGATAACGCAACATTAATACACATGTTTTGGCTTTGTCCGAAGCTAAAGGGGTACTGGAGGTCCATCTTCGAAGCACTCTCCACGGTTTTCTGAAGCTGGAGAAAATAAGATACACATTACGGGGCTCTGAAAACAAGTTTTTTAAAGTGTGGAGACCTTTTTTGACTTTTTTTGACCAATCTTCTACACAAGTGCAGGAAGAGCCTTAGATATGTACCAAAATATGGCCTTGTCATGCTGCGTCTACATTAAGTTTCAGTTTTCAATTACCGTGTTTTAAGTGCCTTGTACTGAACTTTATCTATTTATTTTTTTTATTCCGGGTACTTTTGTACTCTTACTTTTGTTTTTTGTTCTTGTTTTGAGTGACAGCAGGGGTAGGGGATGAAGAGGGTTTGAATATGTTGTTAATGTGAATGTGAAATCAATAAAAAGAACTATGAAAGAAAAGAAAAGACACAACTTCAACAAGTCGGTGTTCCTTTGGTGCTCATTAGCAGGTTCTAGAGACACAGACGACTTTTAGAACATCATTAAAAGGTCACTTTTGCCTAACAGAGGACCTTGAAACGTCATTTCTATCCGAGCATATTAAACTGCGTTTTGCTCAATGCATACTTGCCAACCCTCCCGGATTTTCCGGGAGACTCCCGAAATTCAGCGCCTCTCCCGAAAACCTCCCGGGACAAATTTTCTCTCGAAAATCTCCCGAAATTCAGGCGGACCTGAGTGACGTGTCGACAGCCTGTTTTCATGTCCGCTTTCCCACAATATAAACAGCGTGCCTGCCCAATCATGTTATAACTGTAGAATGATCGAGGGCGAGTTCTTGGTTTCTTATGTGGGTTTATTGTTAGGCAGTTTCATTGACGTCCTACCAGCGCGATAACAACACACAACAACAGCAGTCACGTTTTCGTCTACCGTAAAGCAGTTCGTCTGCCGTAAACAGTAATGTTGTGACACTCTTAAACAGGACAATACTGCCATCTACTGTACATGCATATGTGACAATAACATGTAGGGCTTTTAGAGAGTGCAGTGCACAACTGCGCACACAACAAGGAGACAAAGCAGAATGCATCATCAGAGAGGGTGTTCAGCATGGTTAGAAAAATAGTGACAGAGAATAGAACAAGGATGGACAATTCAACCCTTAACTCAACAATGAGTAGATGAGTGTTATGTGTGTGTATATGTGTAAATAAATGAACACTGAAATTCAAGTATTTCTCTTATTTTTATATATATATATATATATATATATATATATATATATATATATATATATATATATATATATATATATAATAAAATAAAATAAAAATATATGTCTGTATATATATATATATATATATATATATATACAGCTAGAATTCACTGAAAGTCAACCTCCCGAAATCGGAGGTCTCAAGGTTGGCAAGTATGGCTCAATGGCGTTCAGCTCAAGTTTGTTGGCAGCAGCACCAGGACGTGACCACGTTCTACAATGAATGCAGCCAGACAAACCATTGATAAACTCGCGAG
Source organism: Nerophis lumbriciformis (assembly GCF_033978685.3). Classification (NCBI taxonomy): domain Eukaryota; kingdom Metazoa; phylum Chordata; class Actinopteri; order Syngnathiformes; family Syngnathidae; genus Nerophis; species Nerophis lumbriciformis. The sequence goes on along the minus strand of NC_084586.2, from coordinate 7,410,117 downwards.
TGAACATCCGCTGATCAGCCGCAACAAGCCTCTCGCCCCCCGCTGAGCGAGTGCGCACGGATGACCTGAGCAAATGTTTGCGGCGTTTAAAAGCACGTCTTCCTCTCATTAGACTCAAAACAACGCCGCCACAACTGGATGCTCCGCCGTCTATCTCTTTTTTATCCTTTTTACGGTTTGTCGGTTTGTGCGCCTCGTTTATTAGGCGGCCATGTCTGCGTGGTCGATTCGCTCCCACCCCTCACGTGGGCTGGAATAGAAGCGCCTTGTTTGGTTGTGCCTGTTTTACTTCATTCTAAACGTATCCCGCTGGCTTGAGGTTTATGCACGAAGGGACCGAGTTTGAATTTGTTACCGTAACCTTCAGTGTGTGTGTGTGCGTGTGTGTGTGTTTGTTTGTGTAAACGTGTGTGTGAAAGGCACCTCCAAACGTTTTGCATCGATCACTGATCACACGAGGACACGGACAAGGAGGCACAGTCGTGAACCAACTGCTGAGCGGGCAGCAGGCCCAGGGCCACACACACACACACACACACACACACACACACACACACACACACACACACACACACACACACACACACACACACACACACGCGCACACACACATTCTTGTATTTGTTACCTTCTTGAGACCTCCAAATAATGCCTACCCTTTCTAGATATACAAAGATTTAATAATATATACATACCATGCAAATATAAAAAAGCTTGTTGTGAAAAATGAGTTGGAATTTCACAAGAAAAAGGTCACAATTTAACAAGAAAAACTTAGACGTTTGGCAGTATTATAATAAAAGTCGTAATTTTACTCAACACAAGTCAGAATTTCGAAAGAAAAACTGAACAGTTGTGTAATATTATGATAAAAGATGGAATTTTACTTGACAAAAGTCACAATTTTATTACGAAACTTTAACATTTTGGCAATATTATAATAATAATCGGGATTTTACTCGGCAAAATTAGGACAAAAGTCATAATTTTACTCAAAAAGTGTCACAATTGTACAAGAACAACAACAGTATTGGCAATACTGTGATAAAAGTCAGAATGTTGTATGACAAATGTCACCATTTTGCATTAAAAAGTAATAATATTACATAAACATTTATAATTTTACAAGAAAATATTGCAATATTACAGAAACAGAAAGAATATGAGAAATTGTTTCCAATTTTATAAGAAAAAAGTCGGCACATTGTGAGAGACTGCTTTTAGTTAATTTTTTTAATTTTTTGTTTGTAATTGGTTTTTAATCTTGATTGTTTACTTCGTGTTGTTACAGTATGTCTCTACATATATATTTATTTTATTTTTTAAATTAATTGTTTCCAGAGGGGGAGCACTTTAATGTTTTACACCATGGTGTCAAACTCTGGCCCTTGAGGCGATATCAAATTAACCCTAGAGCTGGCCCGCCGATTTCAGTGCCCCTCCCGAAAATTGTCACGTCTGCTTTTCATCCAGTCCAACGAGTGCTGGCCCAGTCACATAATATGTGCGGCTTCTGCACGCACACTCAAGTGAATGCAAGACATACTTGATCAACAGCGATACAGGTGTGGCCGTATAAACAACTTTAACACTGTTACAAATATATGCCACACTGTGAATCCACACCAAACAAGAATGACAAACACATTTCGGGAGAACATCCACACCGTAACACAACATAAACATAACAGAACAAATACCCAGAACCCTTTGCAGCACTAACTCTTCCGGGATGCTACAAGGTGTGTGTGTGTGTGTGTGTGTGTGTGTGTGTGTGTGTGTGTGTGTGTGTGTGTGTGTGTGTGTGTGTGTGTGTGTGTGTGGTGGTAGCGGGGGGAGTATTTTGTAGCGTCCCGCCCAGTCACATATCTTGTAACTGGGCCGGCACGTTGTTAGAATGGAGAAAAAGTGGACGTGACGACAGCTCGTAGAGGACGTTAAAGGCAGTGCCTATAAGGCACGCCCCCAAGACTGTGGTCCGAGTGGACTACGAGATATAATGACTGATGAACACCTTCGTTTGATAATGAAGGTTGCCTCAGCTCAAAGCCTGAGCCCCGACATTAATGAACTAGCATCCAAGAAAAGATGCCAGGTATCTGGCTTGGGCACATCATATTAGATCAGTGTGTTGCAAACTGAGCAGTTTAAAGTCCTGAATGGTTGGTTTATTCATTGTTATTTTATGTTCAAATTTATTAGCCTGTGGAAAAAGTTAATGTTGATATTTACCTCAGAAGGCTGCAAATAGAAAAGAGGCATTACATTTTTATTTAAATTGTATTTGATATGCCATTGATATTTTTTATTTATTATTATTATTATTTGAAACTCGATTTTGCATGTCACTATAAAGCTTTATAAGCCTTGCTTGTTCAATATTCAATGCAAAACTTGTTTGGGTCCCTATTAAAAGGTTCATTCTTTCAACCTTGGCCCGCGGCTTTGTTCAGTTTTAAATTTTGCCCCACTCTGTATTTGAGTTTGACACCCCTGTTTTACACAAACTTGTTATTTCATATGTTGACCAGAGAGGGAGCACTTTTAAAACCGACACACAGTCAATTTGAAAAATCCCTCCTTTTTGGGACCACCCTAATTTTGATAGATTTCACCACCAGGGGTGCAAATGAGACATTCTCTATTAGATGCAATAGTTTTCCGTATTGGGACCATGATTTCGGTCCTAACTTGTTCACCGGTCCTCATATGGAAGGTACTTTTCCTTGTTGATGTCTCAAGAAGGGTAGAAATACAAGAACACACACACACACACACACATTCACATACACAAACAATGCCTCTTTCGCAAGGTCCCAGCTTTGTGTGGCGTGATGACTTTATCTGCATTATTAGGGTGCACAGTGTGTGACTAGGCACCCACTGGGCACAGCTGCGGATGCCGCTGGTTCTCACGAGGACTCGCTTGTCATCCTCCCCTAATGTGAGGTGGATGCGCATTAGCCTCCTCAAGTGTCGCTGGTCTCATCCTGCATCCTTTACTGCTGACACTAACAAAGAGAGGTCAACATATGCTCACAGCTTTGGTTTGAAGGAATGAGTTGCAGGACTGAGAGTTGACTTACCGGTACACTATATTGCCAAAAGTATTTGGCCACCTGCCTTGACTCACATATGAACTTGAAGTGCCATCCCATTCCTAATCCACAGGGTTCAATATGATCTCGGTCCACAGCTATTACAGCTTCAACCCTTCTGCGAAGGCTGTCCACAAGGTTGCGGAGTGTCTTTATAGGAATTTTCGTCCATTCGTCCAAAAGAGCATTGGTGAGGTGTGATGTTGGTCGAGAAGGCCTGGCTCTCAGTCTCCGTTCTAATTCATCCCGAAGGTGTTCTATCGGGTTCAGGTCAGGACTCTGTGCAGGTCAGTCTAGTTCATCCACACCAGACTCTGTCATCCATGTCTTTATGGATCTTGCTTTGTGCACTGGTGCACAGTCATGTTGGAAGAGGAAGGGGCCCGCTCCAAACTGTTCCCACAAGGTTGGGAGCATGGAATTGTCCAAAATGTTTTGGTATCCTGGAGCATTCAAAGTTCCTTTCACTGGAACTACGGGGCCAAGTCCAACTCCTGATAAACAACTCCACACCATAATTCCTCCTCCACCAAATTTCACACTCGGCACAATGCTGTCCGAAATGTACCGTTCTCCTGGCAACCTCCAAACCCAGACCATCTGATTGCCAGATGGAAAAGCGTGATTCATCACTCCAGAGAACACGTCTCCACTGCTCTAGAGTCCAGTGGCGACGTGCTTTACACCACTGCATCCCACGCTTTGCATTGGACTTTGTGATGTATGGCTTAGATGCAGCTGCTCGGCCATGGAAACCAATTCCATGAAGCTCTCTGCGTACTGTAGGTGGGCAAATTGGAAGGTTACATGAAGTTTGGAGCTCTGTAGCAACTGACTGTGCAGAGAGTCTTTGCACTATGCGCTTCAGCATCCGCTGACCCCTCTCTGTCAGTTTACGTGGCCTACCACTTGGTGGCTGAGTTGCTGTTGTTCCCAAACTCTTCCATTTTCCTATAATAAAGTTGACTTTGGAATATTTTGGAGCGAGGAAATTTCACGACTGGATTTGTTGCACAGGTGGCATCTTATGACAGTTCCACGCTGGAAATCACTTGATGGTATACACCTGTGACCGGGCCAAGTGATTAGGACACCTGATTCTGATCATTTGGATGGGTGGCCAAATACTTGGCAATAAAGTGTATGTCCTCACTAATTGATTAAAAAAAACCCAAAAAAAACCACACACGCTTTACAAATATTGTAAAAAGTCTTCCTGGATTTGATAATCAGATTTGACCTTAAGCACAGTTGGGTGGTAACGAAAACAATTCACAGCCAATGAGCATCAATCAGTTATCAATCATCAATCAATCAAAGTTTATTTTATAGCCCTTAATCCCAAATGCCTCAAAGGGTTGCACAAACCACAAACTAGCCCAGGTCCCGACTTGGAGCAGCTAGCGCTTCCTCCGTGGAAACTGATCCGTGGCCACCTGAAAACCTCTTCACGCAGGTGAGAGGGGCAGAGCAGAAAAAAGAGAAAGGGCAGATCAACTGGTCTAAAAAGGGGTCTATTTGAAGGCTAGTTTTAAGACGGGATTTAGATGCTTCTACTGAGGTAGCATCTGGTACTGTTACCGGTAGGGCATTCCAGAGTACTGGAGCCCGAATAGAAAACGCTCTAGATCTCACAGACCTTTTTTTAGGCTCTGTGAATCACTAATAAGCCAGAGTTCTTTGAACGCAGCTTTCTGGCTGGGACATATGGTACAATACGATCAGCAAGATAGGATGGAGCTAAACTGTTTAGTATTTCATACTTAAGTAGTAAAACCTTAAAGTCGGGGAAAGCATAATATGATCAATTGTTGTTTACTTGCTTGATTGTATCCATAATTCATTTACTGTACATCTAATTCCCCTTACAAGAAATAACAGGAATATAGGAAACTTCACAAAAAACTGATTGTGAGCCTCTATCTCAGGGTCACCAACCTTTTTGAAACCAAGAGCTACTTCTAGGGTACTGATTAATGCGAAGGGCTACCAGTTTGATACACACTTAAATAAATTGCCAGAAATAGCCAATTTGCTCAATTTACCTTTAACTCTATGTTATTATTAATAATTAATGATATTTATCTTTGTGGAAACACCGATAATCTTAATGATTTCTCACAATAAATATATATAGAAACAGATACATATCAATATGCAACACTTTATTTTTATATTTTCTCTAAGTGCACATTTTTCAAACTGAACATTTTCAAATGATTACTTCTAAAACAGGTGTGAAATCATAATATCCCATTTTAAACAGCTAGCCACTAACATTTTTTAACAAATCATGAATTACTTTGCACCATGTTTGTACAAATAATAACTCATGTAAAATACAAAAGTCAACTCTCAAATTTTTGAATAAATTATGTCACACTTTGAACTGGACACCAAATCTGTTATCTGTTTCTTTGTCAGTTAGTGAAGACCAAGTCTTTAAAATATTTTCTTGGATTTTCAAATTCTATTCGAGTTTTGTCTCTCTTAGAATTAAAAATGTCGAGCAAAACGAGACCAGCTTGCTAGTAAATAAATACAATTAAAAAAATAGAGGCAGCTCACTGGTAAGTGCTGCTATTTGAGCTATTTTTAGAACAGGCCAGCGGGCTACTCATCTGGTCTTTACGGGCTACCTGGTGCCCGCGGGCACCGCGTTGGTGACCCCTGCTCTACTGGAGCCCCTGCAAGCACAACATAATATAAGCTTAGCATACCACAATGCAAAAATATTAGTTGATACTAGGGGTCTAACGATTCGTTTTACCTACGATATATTTGTGGTTGCCGGTACGATCGGGGACACTATTGTTTCGTTTTAGAACGATCCGATCCAAAACGTTTCCGTGAGTTGAAATCGATTTAATAACTTTTTCTTTTTTTTTAGCAAAACAAATCAAGCAGTGGGACTGTGAGATAAACATTGGACAGTGCGGGTGAAGTTTCCTATATTCCTGTTATTTCCTGTAAGGGAATTATGTATAAATGAGTTCTGGATACAAACAAGCAAGTAAACAACAATAACAATTATTGGCCAATGCATTCACATCTTATTTGAATAAAGTGCAACCAACACTTTAGGTTGAATTACCGTATTTTTCGGACTACCGTATTTTCCGCACTATAAGGCGCACCGGATTATTAGCCGCACCTTCTATGAATTACATATTTCATAATTTTGTCCACCAATAAGCCGCCCCGGACTATAAGCCGCGCCTACGCTGCGCTAAAGTGAATGTCAAAAAAACGCTGCGCTAAAGTGAATGTCAAAAAAACAGTCAGATAGTTCAGTCAAACTTTAATAATATATTGAAAACCAGTGTTCTAACAACTCTGTCCCAAAATGTACGCAAATGTGCAATCACAAACATAGTAAAATTCAAAATGGTGTAGAGCAATAGTAACATAATGTTGCTCGAACGTTAATGTCACAACACACAAAATAAACATAGCGCTCACCTTCTGAAGTTATTCTTCATTCGTAAATCCTTCGAATTCTTCGTCTTCGGTGTCCGAATTGAAAAGTTGCGCAAGCGTGGTATCCAAAATGGCCGGTTCCGTCTCGTCGAAGTCATCGGGAGTCAGTGTCGCTGTTGTTCTGTGAATCCTGCCTTCCGGAAAGCTCGGACCACAGTTGTGACCGAAATATCTGCCCAGGCATTTACGATTCACTGGCAAATGTTGGCGTATGTCGTCCGGCGCTGTCTGCCCGTCTTAGTGAAGGTGTGTTCGCCTTCGGAGCTGTGTGAAAAAAGCCACCCGGCCTCTTCGCGTAAACTTCCCTTAACCACTCGCTCATCTTTTCTTCATCCATCCATCCCTTCGAGTTAGCTTTTATGATGACGCCGGCTGGAAAGGTCTCTTTTGGCAAGGTCTTCCTTTTGAATATCACCATGGGTGGAAGTTAGCATGGCAAGCTAGAACCACAGTGAAGGATGACTTCTCATTCCCTGTGGTGCGAATATTCACCGTACGTGCTCCCGTTCCACAGTGCGGTTCACAGGAATATCAGTTGCTGTGAAATACGGTAGTAATCCGTGTGCGGATGGAGAGATTGCGTCTTTTTATGAACCGGATCCTTGTCCTTTGTAGGAGCCATTTTGTGGTCTTTACAGATGTAAACAGGAAATGAAACGTACGGTGATATCCGCGCGTTTTTTCTTCTTCTTCCGGGGGCGGGTGAAGCGCTTCCTGTTCTATGGGGGCGGGTGCTTTCCTTGGCGGTTGCTTGCGTAGAAGAAGAAGCGCTTCCTGTTCTACCGGGAAAAAAGATGGCGGCTGTTTACCGAAGTTGCGAGATCGAAACTTTATGAAAATTAATCGTAATAAAGCGCACCGGGTTATAAGGCGCACTGTTAGCTTTTGAGAAAATTTGTGGTTTTTAGGTGCGCCTTATAGTGCGGAAAATACGGTATAAATCGCAGTTTTTTTCATAGTTTGGCCGGGGGTGCGACTTATACTCAGGAGCGACTTATGTGTGAAATTAATAACACATTACCGTAAAATATCAAATAATATTATTTAGCTCATTCACGTAAGAGACTAGAGGTGTAAGATTTCATCGGATTTAGTGATCAGGAGTGGCAGATTGTTTGGTAAACGTATAGCATGTTCTATATGTTATAGTTATTTGAATGACTCTTACCATAATATGTTACGTTAACATACCAGGCACGTTCTCAGTTGGTTATTTATGCCTCATGTAACCTACACTTATTCAGCCTGTTGTTCACTATTCTTTATTTATTTTAAATTGCCTTTCAAATGTCTATTCTAAGTGTTGGGTTTTATCAAATAATTTTCCCCAAAAAATGAAATTTATACTCCAATGCGACTTATATATGTTTTTTTCCTTCTTTATTATGCACTTTCGGCAGGTGCGACTTATACTCCGGTGCGACTTATACTCCAAAAAATACGGTAACAAGAGGAAAGAGTTTCTGCTTGAATTTTCAATGTTCAAGCAATTTTTAATAAAAGTACCGCAACCCAGTGTTTCTCAACCTTTTTTGAGCCAAGGTACGTTTTTTGCGTTGAAAAAATCCGTAGGCACACCACGAGCAGAAATCACTAAAAAATGAAACTCAGTTGACAGTAAAAAGTCGTTGTCGCAATTTTTGGATATGACTTTAAACCATAACCAACCATGCATCAATATAGCTCTTGTCTCAAAGAGACAAGAGCTTTATATCACGCCCTGATTTATTTTGTATCTTTTGCTGTTTTCCTGTGTGTAGTGTTTTAGTTCTTGTCTTGCGCTCCTATTTTCGGGGTATTTTCCTGTAGCAGTTTCATGTCTTCCTTTGAGCGATATTTCCCGCATCTACTTTGTTTTAGCAATCAAGAATATTTCAGTTGTTTTTATCCTTCTTTGTGGGGACATTGTTGATTGACATGTCATGTTTGGATGTACATTGTGGACGCCGTCTTTGCTCCACAGTAAGTCTTTGCTGTCGTCCAGCATTCTGATTTTGTTTACTTTGTAGCCAGTTCAGTTTTAGTTTCGTTCTGCATAGCCTTCCCTAAGCTTCAATGCCTTTTTTTTTAGGAGCACTCACCTTTTGTTTATTTTTGGTTTAAGCATTAGACACCTTTTTACCTGCACGCTGCCTCCCGCTGTTTCCGACATCTACAAAGCAATTAGTTACCGGGTGCCACCTACTGATATGGAAGAGTATAACGTGGTAAGTCTGTCGATCTCCAGACAGTACAGAAACTCAACAACAACACATCATTTGCAGACTGTAATTAGTGGTTTGCAAAAAATATTTTTAACCCAAATAGGTGAAATTAGATAATCTCCCACGGCACACTAGACTGTATCTCACGGCACACTAGTGTGCCGCGGCACAGTGGTTGAAAAACACTGCAGTAACCAATTTATTTAAGTTCCCTTGCGGCTTGATATCAATTTGCTGCATCTTTCTTGTGGCTTTTGCAATTGTGCTGTAGCTGAAAGTTGTTGCTTGTTGTTTTGTGGTTTAGTTTCCGATATTGTCTTGTGGCGTTTGTGTTTGTTGTGACCTTTCTCAGCCACTGCAGCGATACGCCATTTTTCTTTTGATGACATCACAGACGGGGCAAAATAGATTTAACGTTTAACGTCTCTATTTTTCAAAGTGCTAAACTTCATACTAATTTTGCCGTCTTAAATCCAATGTTTTCGTTTTTCTAGTATCAATAAAATTGATCGATTCCCTTCCCTATAAAGGCAAACTTGCCAAGCACAGATCGATATACTTGAAATTTAGGATTATAAATTCCAGGATATTCCAATATTGCAAATGGCATGCATTCGAAGACAACTAGATTTTGTTGTGATTTATGTTGTATGTGCTTAAAGTAAACAACATGTCAATTGGTTGAGAAATAAGTAAGTTAGGGTTTATTGTCAATATAAAACACATTGTATATTGCATTGCCTTAAAGGGGACTGATTCATCAAAACCAACTTTTCTTAACTATTGGGACTTCCATATAATTCAGTAAAAAAACTAAAGTTCATTCGGTTTTTAGATGGTCTGTTTAGTTTTTTGTTTTTTTTTGTTTTTTAACTGAAAAAGACACTCAGAATGTACAAAACCCAAAACCAGTGAAGTTGGCATGTTGTGTAATTCAAAAATAAAAACTAAATACAACGATTTGCAAATCCTTTTCAACTTATATTCAATTGAATAGACTGCAGAGACAAGATATTCAATGTTCGAACTGAGAAACGTACATTTTTTTTGTTGCAAATAATCATTAACTTAGAATATAATGGCAACGACACGTTGCAAAAAAGTTGGCACAGTGGCATTTTTACCACTGTGTTTGGGAACTGAGGAAACATCTTTTTGAAGCTTTTCAGGTGGAATTCTTTCCCATTCTTGCTTGATGTACAGCTTAAGTTGTTCAACAGTCTAGGGGTCTCCGTTGTGGTATTTTACGCTTCATATTTGCGCCACACATTTTCAATGGGACTACAGGCAGGCCAGTCTAGTACCTGCACTCTTTTACTATGAAGCCACACTGTTGTAACACATTGCTTGGCATTGTCTTGCTGAAATAAGCAGGGGCGTCCATGATAACATTGCTTGGATGGCAACATATGTTGCTCCAAAACCTGTATGTACCTTTCAGCATTAATGGTGCCTTCACAGATGTGTAAGTTACCCATGTCTTGGGCACTAATACACCCCCATACCATCACAGATGCTGGCTTTTCAACTTTGCGCCTGTAACAATCCGGATGGTTCTTATCCTCTTTGGTCCGGAGGACACGACATCCACAGTTTCCATAAACTATTTGAAATGTGGACTCGTCAGACCACAGAACACTTTTCCACTTTATATCAGTCCATCTTAGATGAGCTCGGGCCCAGCGAAGGATTTCTGGGTGTTGTTGATAAATGGCTTTCACTTTGCATAGTAGAGTTTTAACTTGCACTTACAGAGGTAGCGACAAACTGTAGTTACTGACAGGGATTTTCTGAAGTGTTCCTAAGCCCATGTGGTGATATCCTTTACACACTGATGTTGCTTTTTGATGTAGTACCGCCTGAGGGATCGAAGGTCCGTAATATCATCGCTTACATGCAGTGATTTCTCCAGATTCTCTGAACCTTTTGATGATATTACAGACCGTAGATGGTGAAATCCCTAAATTCCTTGCAATAGCTGGTTGATAAATGTTGTTCTTAAACTGTTGGACAATTTGCTCACACATATGTTTACAAAGTGGTGACCCTCGCCCCATCCTTGTTTGTGAATGACTGAGCATTTCATGGAAACTGCTTTTATACCCACTCACTGGTTTGGGGTTTTGTACATAAAAGTATAGAATGTGGGATTTACAATAATAACTATGGACAATAAAACACTGAATACTGAGAATAAATGAACGTTACTCCTTTACTTCCCCAGAACACCTCCTTGATCGACATCTTTTATAATTGAGCAAGAGCAACAAAGATGCAACAAACACGGCGAAACATAAAGGCAAAAAGTGTAAAAAAACATCCACTTATTCGATATTATATCACTGTTCTGCAGAACTTTGCTGTAGAAATAAGCTTTCGTCTGACACTCACGTTTGCGGTCTCAAGCTTGTTGCTGCCCCGCCCACTCTGCCCCGTGCCTTGTCTGCATGAAGCAGCGCACCATTGTCTCTCAAAAGTGCAGATTCTAACCACTGGAATCATTTCTACAGTTTGAAAACATCCAGCGGGCCCCATTGAAGTGTGATCTATGTTGTATTTTGCCAAGGTAGCCCAGTTAACTGCCTTTTTTATGCTGTTTTGCAAGACCCGTGTCACGTGACTTCAAACTTGACACCTCATTGACTGGTTCTAAGACAGGATCGATTGCTTCAGCTTTAATTTACTGGAAGTGTGTCTTGCTTTTTGAAGCACCATGTTTTTCTAGTGGTTAGAGTGTCCGCCCTGAGATGGGTAGGTCGTGAGTTCAAACCCCGGCCGAGTCATACCAAAGACTATAAAAATGGGACCCATTACCTCCCTGCTTGGCACTCAGCATCAAGGGTTGGAATTGGGGGTTAAATCACCAAATGATTCCAGGGCGCGACCACCGCTGCTGCTCACTGCTCCCCTGTGGGGATGGGTCAAATGCAGAGGATAATTTCACCGCACCAAGTGTGTGTGACAATCATAGGGCACTTTATACACTGAATTTTTTTTACACTGAATTTTTATACACTGCATCTTTTGACACTGAACTTGTATACACTGATTTTTTTTTACACAAAATTCTTTACACTGATTTTTTATACACTGAATTTTTTTTATAACATTTTTTTTACTCTACATTTTTCTACACCGAATTGTTCTACACTGCATTTTAAAACACTGATTTTTTTCTACACTGAATTTTTCTACGCTGAATTTTTTTACAACCATTTTTTTACACTAAATTGTTTACACTGAATATGTATACACTGCATTTTAAAACTCTGAATTTTAAAACAGCAAATTGTTATACTGAATTTTTTTAAACACATTTTTTTTTACACACATTTTTTTAGACTGAATTTTTATACACTACATTTTAAAACACTGAATTTTAGAACTCTGAATTTTAGAACACTGAGTTTTTATACATTTAATTTTTTTATACTGAATTTTTTTACTAACATTTTTTACACAATATTTTTCTACACTGACTTTTTTTACAATTAATTTTTTTACACCAATGTTTTTTACACAAATGTTTTTACGCTGAATTTTAAAACACCAAATTTGTGTTGGACCTCTTCGATGAAGGGAACAGTTATGATTTTGGTTTACAGAGGAAACAACTAAAAGTAAGGTTTTGGGCATTGTTTTCTTTAAATGCATATATTTGTCTAAATATGGCCAAAGACACGCATTATTGAGGGTTTTGTGGACGTCATCTTTATCAATGAAGGAAAAATCTAATCTGTGGGAGAGAATCCCTCTCCTATTTTCAAGTATGTTTTTTTTTTTTGAGTCAGCTTGAAGCGTCCCTCTGTCTCCGACTCCCTCGTCGTCATGTGGCATGATTGCGTGGCTGTTGTGATTCTGCTCACTAGTTTCGATGACCCGCCTTATCTTGCCTCGGATTGGCCAGTCCGTAATGTTTCGCCCAATTGTGACTCATCATACCAACACCAACCAACCAATCAACCAAAAATGGACTTGGAGTCCATTTTCTCTCTTTGTAGCCTTTAGCCTTGATGTAAGCTACCTCGCTACATGGCTCTAAAAGTAGCTAAGCTACAGGAAAATCTACTCGTTAAAGGGGAACATTATCACAATTTCAGAATGGTTAAAACCATTAAAAATCAGTTCCCAGTGGCTTATTATATTTTTCGAAGTTTTTTAAAAAATTTTACCCATCACGCAATATCCCTAAAAAAAGCTTCAAAGTGCCTGATTTTAACCATCGTTATAAACACCCGTCCATTTTCCTGTGACGTCACATGGTGAAGCCAACACAAACAAACATGGCGGAAAGAACAGCAAGCTATAGCAACAATAGCTCGGATTCAGACTCGGATTTCAGCGGCTTAAGCGATTCAACAGATTACGAATGTATTGAAACGGATGGTTGTAGTGTGGAGGCAGGTAGCGAAAACGAAATTGAAGAAGAAACTGAAGCTATTGAGCCATATCGGTTTGAACCGTATGCAAGCGAAACCGACGAAAACGACACGACAGCCAGCGACACGGGAGAAAGCGAGGACGAATTCGGCGATCGCCTTCTAACCAACGATTGGTAAGTGTTTGTTTGGCATTAAAGGAAACTAACAACTATGAACTAGGTTTACAGCATATGAAATACATTTGGCAACAACATGCACTTTGAGAGTGCAGACAGCCCAATTTTCATCAATTAATATATTCTGTAGACATACCCTCATGTCAGCAGGCCAGGGAAGCTAGGGTCGATATTCTTCTTTTGATCATCTTCGGGATTGTGTGAGCCAAGACATCCAAGGGGGTTTAGCTCGCTCGTCTGCGGGAACAAACTGCCGCCATTGCTTGCCGTGCTACCGAGGTCCTTTGTCCCTGAATTGCTCACACACTCCGGCAGATTCAATGGGGGTCTGGCGGCAGATTTCTTTGACTTTATCGTTGGAAATGCATCTGCTTTGAGTGTCGCAGGATATCCACACATTCTTGCCATCTCTGTCATAGCATAGCTTTCGTCGGTAAAGTGTGCGGAACAAACGTCCAATTTCTTGCCACTTTCGCATCTTTGGGCCACTGGTGCAACTTGAATCCGTCCCTGTTCGTGTTGTTACACCCTCCGACAACACACCGACGAGGCATGATGTCTCCAAGGTACGGAAAACAGTCGAAAAAACGGAAAATAACAGAGCTGATTTGACTCGGTGTTTGAGAAAATGGCGGATTGCTTCCTGATGTGATGTCACGTTGTGACGTCATCGCTCCGAGAGCGAATATTAGAAAGGCGTTTAATTCGCCAAAATTCACCCATTTAGAGTTCGGAAATCGGTTAAAAAATATATGGTCTTTTTTCTGCAACATCAAGGTATATATTGACGCTTACATAGGTCTGGTGATAATGTTCCCCTTTAAAAAAGTAGCTTAGGTACCGCTAAGCCACTAAAAAATGTAGTTAATATATGAAGCCCTCTGGTTCTCCTGCAGATGCCCTCCCACCTCGCCTGTTTAAGGAGGTACTTGCTACTATTGGATCAAGTGTCCTTAACATTATCAATAGTAGCCTCTCTTCTGGAATAGTTCCAGTAGAGTTTAAACATGCAGTGGTACGACCTCTACTTAAAAAACCCAGCCTCGACCCCTCTCTCCTCTCTAACCTCAGACCTATCTCTAATCTTCCATACATTTCCAAAATATTAGAGAAGGTTGTCTACAGTCAGTTGTTGCCCTTCTTAGAGGATAATGGTATCACTGAGCTGTTCCAGTCCGGTTTTAAAGCCCTCCACAGCACAGAGTCAGCGCTTTTAAAAGTTTTTTAACGATATCCTCCTGTCCACTGATTCTGGTAAATATGTTGTCCTGGTGCTTTTAGATCTGTCCGCTGCGTTCGACACCGTCGACCACGCCACCTTAATCACTCGTCTTGAGAACTGTGTGGGCATTAAGGGCGCCGCCCTCAACTGGTTCCGGTCGTACCTAACCGACAGGAGTTTTTGTGTAAAAGTAGACAGTTTTATGTCGTCCACAGCTCCTTTACCACATGGGGTCCCCCAGGGCTCAATCCTTGCCCCAATTTTATTTGCGCTTTACCTTCTCCCCCTTGGTTCTATTTTTAGGAAATACAGTATTGCATTTCATTTTTACGCCGATGATTGCCAGATTTATTTTCCCATGGCACAAAATAACACGGTTCAACATCTTACTGACTGCCTGCACGACATCAAAGTCTGGCTTTCAGCTAACTTCCTGAGCCTAAATGAAGACAAAACAGAAGTTATGTTGTTCGGTCCAAGTCGCTCTCCCTCCCCCAACGTTGACCTCGGCACTCTGACCCCGTATCTCAGCGACTGTGTCACAAACCTGGGGGTAAAGTTTGACTCAGATTTTAAATTCGAAAAACAAATCAGCAGCGTCGTTCAAAAAAGCTTTTATCAATTACGCCAAATAGCGAAAGTGAAACCGCTTCTATCAAGTCATGATCTTGAGAAATTAATCCACGCCTTTATCTCGACTCGTCTTGATTATTGTAATGCCCTGTATGTTGGCATTAGCCAGGCCTCCCTCGCCCGCCTGCAGCTCGTGCAGAACTCTGCTGCTCGTCTGCTAACACAGACCCGCAGACGTGAGCACATCACCCCTATTTTAGCGTCCCTTCACTGGCTCCCTGTGCGTTACCGAATCAATTTTAAACTCCTTTTATTTGTTTTTAAATGTCTAAACAACCTCGCGCCAACCTATCTCTCCGACCTCCTTCAGCCTTACTGCCCCACCCGATCCTTAAGATCAGCCGATCAGCTGCTGTTGACGGTCCCTGACACAAGGCTGAAGCTTAGAGGTGACAGAGCTTTCGCCGTTGCTGCTCCCAAGCTCTGGAACGACCTACCCCTGAGTGTTAGACAAGCCTCCTCTCTTCCTGTTTTTAAATCTCTCTTAAAAACATACTTTTATTCCATGGCTTTTAACACTGAGTGATATCCATCCTGCAATGGCGCCCCATAATACACCTGCTGTGAACCTGTTTTTATGTTTTTATTTATTCTATTTTAATTATTTATTTTTTATCGTGTTCTGTTTGTGTTGTGTTGTGTTTGCTCGGTACTCGTTTTATCTTTTAACCTGTTCATTGTACAGCACTTTGGCTACCCCTGTGGTAAATTTTAAATGTGCTTTATAAATAAAGTTGATTTGATTTGATTTGATTTAAGCTACATAGCTTAGCTACATGCTTGTTACTGCCCAGCACTGACAATTAAGGGAAGGAAATAAACATTTACAAAATCTTTCTGTGCGGCTATTATATGGGAATGTTTTACTGACATATATACATTATAAAATTGGGAACAATATATACTGACATGCGCTTTCGATTCCGAAAAATATGGTAATTTGAAATTCAAATATAAAAGCTCTCAGGAATCGGTGGAAACTGAACACATTGACTTGAATAAAAACGGAAAGAGTCTGCGGTCGTGGCAGCACTGTTCTGCTGCCGTTACGCATTCGGTGGAAATCTGTGATTCCTTGTATCGCTGAGATGAAATGGGAGTTATGTGCTTTGGTATTAGCAATGTTTTTATGGAGGAATCAAAGTCAAAATAAATCAAGTTTGAGGTTCTGAGGGTCTGTCGTGTTGTTTATCACTCACTTTACACCTGACTGGTGAGCAGACACCAAAAAGACCCTTTCAGATTAACGGCAGCAACGTGGCCGGGTGCTAAAGATTTACCGTCCATTCCATGCGACACTAACAGCCGCGTCACGCCACGTTATCCTCCATTAACCGAGCAAAGTGGACAAAGCGAGATCCAATCTGCTGGTGTGCGGTCAAGCGGGTTACAGTCTGCCGTCATCGGCTACAGCCTCGCGTTGACATTGCCGGGGTCAGGGCCGTGGTTTCAATCCAGCAGGATCGATAGCAGCTTCCGGTTTCCATTGATCTGCCACCCCGCTCGAGAGGTTCTTCCGCCCCTCGCCGTCACCTGTGGACGCTGCTCGTTCATCCGGCGACATTTGACGCCGCTCCATTACACCGGCGACGCCCGTGATGTCATCTTTCAGTACGGCAAGCGCATGCTTTACTACACAACACGCCACTCGTAATTACTTTCACAAACACTCAATGTCACAGGCGGCGGTTGATTGAGACTGAGAGCTGGCGGGGAACGAGCGCAGGAAGTGAACCGCCGTAACCTTTGACTGCGGCGGTCTTCGGTTTCCAGCACTTGCTCTTTTTGTTTATCCCCGTCCTTCCTCGGGGGTAAAGCAGAGGACTCTGGGTAATGAGGCTCGCGCCTAACAACCACCGGGTCAAGGGTCAACCTCGGCGATACGGGGGGAATGGATATGGCGGTCTAGGAGTGGAGGGTGGTGTAATGATATTATATCTTATTTTTAGGACATGCTATCAGTTTCAAACACATTTATGTAGCGATTCTACGACACTCTAATGCTGCCAGGTCCATAAACCGCTTCAATCGCCTGCTTGGATTTCACTGTGATGTTTGCTGACTGCGATTATGAGAACGACTTCATTTTGTCGAAGGTGCACACTCATAAAAGTCATTACACAACGACTAGAAGGTGACGTAGCGAGGGGACTTTTTTAGAGTACCGTATTTTCCGGACCATAGGGCGCACCGGATTATAAGGCGCACTGCGGATGAATGGTCTATTGTCGATCTTTTTTCATATATAGGGTGCACCGGATTATAGAGCGCAATAAAGGAGTCATATTATTAATTTTTTTTTCTAAATGGAAAACAAGGACCGCCAAAATTAGTAGGCCAAAACGCCGCTCTCTAAATACTCTCATCAGTGAAGTATATTTAATATAAACAGTGGGGGTTTCTAACAATTAGGAACGTTTGTGTCATGTTTGTCCTCCTACAGAAACCATATTTAAACAAATAAATATATTTTTCCCTCGTCTTTTTCTGTTTGCATACATTTTTGAAAAAGCACCAGGGAGCCATTAGGGTGGTGCTAAAGAGCCGCATCTTGTTTTATTATCACATTTCTGAGTCTCATATGCAAGTATGCCATTAGGTTGCAATTACAGCTGCACGTTCAAGATGTCAGATGGCAGTAGTGTATAGTTTATGGTGTGTGGTTTTTTTTGCGCCCTACAAGGTGTTAATACTGTCAGTATTGTACTTATTACGCACCAGCCGTTTGATTGCAACGTCCATCTTAGTTGTAGCTTTCATTAACAAATTTATAGATGTGGAAATTGCCATGTGCACTCGCTGATGCTAATTAGTAGCATCGCAATAGCAGAGCCAATGTGTATTAGCATCAAGCTGGCACATTTTTTAGAAAAGTGGAGCCTTACTTTACTTATGTTTTTGAGTCACTTACTTTGTTGGCATTGCAATTTGCAACATCACCTACCGGCATACTTGCCAACCCTCCCGATTTTCCCGGGAGACTCCCAAATTTCAGTGCCCCTTCCGAAAATCTCCCGGGGCAACCATTCTCCCGAATTTCTCTCGATTTCCACCCGGACAACAATATTGGGGGCGTGCCTTAAAGGCACTGCCTTTAGCGTCCTCTCTCACCTGAAAAGGAGACTATTATATATGTCTCCGTTATCCATAGGTTTATCTATAACCCATAAAGTAGGCAGGCACGGAGCTATTTCTCAGCGTGTGTTTATTGCAGCCGGCACGTTAATACACTGACACACAATATCCGGATTCCCATCATGCATTGCTTCAAAACTACAGCAAGTAGTAATGTCAAAAAACATAACAGAGATGAAGCAGAAGAACGAAGAAGAGACATGGCGACGACGAGTAAGAAGAAGAAGTACGCTAGCAAGTTCCAAAATGATTGGAAAAAATAATTTCAGTTCATCCAGGACAGCTCGAAGGGGAAGGGGTATGCTGCCTGCAAATTTTGTAGATCAGACTTCTCCATTGAACACGGTGGCCGAAGGGATATACTCATTCATGAATGGATTAGTTATATATATATATATATATATATATATATATATATATATATATATATATATATTCAATAACATGGCAAATTCTTGCATCCAGCACACCTTACAATAGTGGTAATAAAAGATGCAACCTATGCTTGAAAGAGAAACTGTTTATTATTTACCGTCCAGACCTGTCATCCCTCAACAAGCGCAGCGAAATTGTAACAGCATGCCGCCATAGACGGAAACACCTCCTAGGTAACACATGAGCCAATCACCACGCCCCTAGGCCAGCCTGTACCCACCCACTCTGTGCCCTATATAAACCATGGTATGCGAATGCTCCCATTAAAATCTCCTGATGATTGAGGGTACCCCCCCTCATGAAACAGGCCTGTAGAGATGAAATAGTCTTGTGATTTTTTTCCCCACACATACATATATATATATATATATATATATATATATATATATATATATATATATATATATATATATATATATATATATATATATATTAGAGATGCGCGGATAGGCAATTATTTCATCCGCAACCGCGTCAGAAAGTCGTCAACCATCCGCCATCCACCCGATGTAACGTTTGAACAGAACTGCATCCGCCCACCATCCGCCCGTTGTTATATATCTAATATTAATAAAAAAATTAAAAAAAGGGTGAAAACTACGCGAATTGCACCTTGTGCAGACAAGATTTTTCGATCGGACACGGAGGAATTAGCGATGTAAAAGACCACGTTGGGACAAAAAAACACAAGTCTAATGCCGTTGCTAGCGATACAAGTGGAAAACTTTCAACGTTTTTCGTCGCCCAAACAGATTCTTTGGATGTGATAAATGCCGAAGTTTTATTTACGGAGGCAATAATTGAGCATGGACTTCCAATCGCACTGGCTGATCACATGGGACAGTTAATAATGTAATGCAACCTTTAAAAATCATTACGCGGTGATCGCGATCCCAAAAATAAACTTTTCTTGCATGATAATGTCCAGAAAAATTCGCTTTATATTACTATAGAGTCCTTTTAACGAATGAGTTTGATGGTTTATCACAAACCTTAAATGAAAGAAGTCCTTTGTTCTCCTGCACCATGCATGCGCAATCCTGTCGGCTGTATTTCACAGCACGACATACTGTAAAAAGTGTTTATACTATTTATACTTTCAATTAACAAATTGAAGTCTTGTGAAAGGTTGACAGGATAACTGGCATTAACTGTCAAAATAATTTCAAACTATTGCAGTTAGCTTACAGAATAAACATGTCAATCAACCCATATGATTTTTGCTGTAATATTTTTGTTTTGAAAAGTCACTGTGACTGATAGAAAAGTGATGGTTTTAGCAACATTTTAACCTGTCTGAATGCTAATAGTCATTTTGCGTCGGGGGGCGAAGCCCTGAACCCTCCACCAGGACTTTGTCCTGGACCTACCGGGGCCTGCGGCCCTTGGACCCTGGCTACTAGGTTTTTCTGATTTAAAAGTTGGCAGGTATGGTGAGGTTATAAAGCTTTTGCCTGTTAGAGAAAGGAGACTGATCCAATGCACAGACATTCGCGTGCCACGCTGTCACGACCCAGACGCACACCAGTGCGCAATCATATGGGAGCCGCGCTGAGCGCACCTCCAAGCGCGTCTCGCTGCCAGCGACGGCCAGATATGGGCCGACGCTCCAGCGCCATCCATTTTCAGGGCTAGTTGATTCGGCAGGTGGGTTGTTACACACTCCCTTAGCGGGTTCCAACTTCCATGGCCACCGTCCTGCTCTCTATATCAACCAGGGTGAGCCCCACCCCTTTCATGAGCGCACTACGCGCGGAGTGACCCCTGTTACGCGCCCCCGGCAACAGGGGTGGCAAGCAGGTAAGCTGCGCGGGCGGAGCGCGCGGAGTGACCCATGTTACGAGCCCCCGGCCACGGGGGTGGCGGGCAGGTAAGCTGCTTACCTGCTGCGCGTGACGCCGGCCGCGGCGAAAGCGGACGAGGCGGGGTGTCGGTGCGGTGGGCGCGGTAGTGACCCTGGACGTGCGTCGGGCCCTTCTCGCGGATCGCCTCAGCTACGGCTCCCGGTGGGGCCCTCTCGGGGGAAGGGGCCTCGGTCCCGGACCCCGGCGAGGCGTCCCTTCTCCGCTCCGTAAAAGTGTCCATCTCTTTTCTTTTTTTTTCTTCTGTTGTGGCATATGCAGCAGGTGCCTGCTCGTTTTTCGTATGTGGATAACAACATTTAACTATGTATATATATTTCCCAATTGGTTTAACTGCCACCCGCAAAAAAAAATAAAAAATTAATCCGCCCGACCCGACCCGCGAGCGGATAAAATCTTAGTTTTTTTTATTTCATCCGCCCGATCCGCGGATAATCCGCGGACTCCGCGGTTGTGTCCGCAAACCGCGCATCTCTAATATATATATATATAAGAATGACTTGAAAATATATACACCCCCCGCTACCCCCCACCCACCACCACCCCACCTCCCAAATTCGGAGGTCTCAAGGTGCCTAGAGGTAGCTTGGATGAGTCCGCTCTCAGTGCTGCTGGGGTGATCAGCAAGTACGGAGTGATCAAACGGGAAGGTTTGGAGGGGGAGGAGCTAGCCATTATACTGCATTTCAGTGACTGTCCTAAATGCTTATTTGCTATTGGCTCATTCTTCCAGCTTCTTTAAGTACGATTAATTGAGTTTGTGAATGAGCTCCTTCATCGTCCTCCATGCTGGCCACCTGCTTTCCCATACACCTCATCCTCTCCGTGAGCCTTTCTGCGTATTTTCCCACTGCGTGCGGAGTCTGGGTGAGGACGCGGAGGCGGAGAGGGCGTGCGTCCACCGCATGGCCAGGTGGGAAACGCGGGCAGAGTCGTGGGAGGAGGTCTGCCTGCAGCTTAGCCCTGCAAGATTAGTCCTGGGCTGTCAGGCTGCACTGAGGCAGCTCCCCATGTATCCATTAATGTAAACACGATCAATATTTTTGTTGGGAGATGCACAACTAAAAGGAAGTGAAACTGCCGGGCCCTGAGCTTGAAATGTTGCACACTCATTCTCACCGCTCTCGCGCATGCACAAGCTCCTGGGTGTCATTTGCTTGTTGCAACTCTCTCAAAATAAACTTGAAATTCCGTCTTTTTTTAAACTCGTAATCCAATCATTTGCGTATTAAACTAATTAAAAGGTGTACTGACTAATCCCAGGCACATTTATTTTATAGATATGACATACGTATGACATTAATGCTGCCAGCATGTTGGCACTTTACAGCACATTACAGTTAGTCAACATTTAAAAAAACAATTAACCTAAAACAATTATTAAGATAACAGAACTGTGTTGAGATGTCAAGCCTGTCAGTCAAATATGATGGAATACAGTGCATCCGGAAAGTATTCACGGTATTCACATTTTGTTATGTTACAGACTTATTCCAGAATAGAATAATCAATAATAAAAAAATCAGCACAAATTGTTTTATTCATTTTTGTTTTGTAGGTTAAATTGATGTGTATATATATTGTATTCCCGAGTTAATGTTGCGGATCAATTTGAATTATTTTTTAAAATGTTTTAAATTATTTTTTTATCCCATATAAATTCATGCACTTTAAATATTTTCTGTTCTGAACTAAAAAAACAATGTTATTTATATTATGTGTTGTAAGTTGATATATATTTGTTTTGTCCTTTTTTGTTTGTGTCTTTATTGCTAATAAGGATACAATGTTATGCAGAGGTGCACTTATAACAATTTTAAAAACAAATTATACTATTCATAGTTGCGGTGGAGAAAAAAAGCTACTAATTCTTTTTTCTGTACAGAGTGCATCTGGAAAGTATTCACAGCGCTTCACTTTTTCCACATTTTGTTATGTTACAGAAATGGAATACATTTATTTTTGTCCTCAAAATTCTACACTCAATACCTCCATAAAAGTTTTTTTTTTTTTAGAAATGTTAGCAAATTTATTACAATTTTAAAAAACAAAAAAAAAATCACACGTACCTTATTTTTCCGACTATAGAACGCACCGAGATATAAGCCGTACTCGATAAATTTTAAAAGAAAAAATATTTTTCCATGTATTAGCCGCACCGGACTATATATACATTGTAAAATGAGTTATTTACACAGAACGATTTTGTACATGTTTATTTACATATCCCCGGGTGCATGTCTTTGGAGGTGGAAGGAAGCCGGAGTACCCGGAGGGAACCCACGGGGATAGGTTGATTGGCAACACTAAATTGGCCCTAGTGTGTGAATGTGAGTGTGAATGTTGTCTGTCTATCTGTGTTGGCCCTGCGATGAGGTGGCGACTTGTCCAGGGTGTACCCCGCCTCCCGCCCGATTGTAGCTGAGATAGGCTCCAGCGCCCCCCGCGACCCCAAAGGGAATAAGCGGTAGAAAATGGATGGATTTATTTACATACCTTAATTGTTTCCAAACGGTGTCTGTAACACGGCTGATCAAACAAAACGTAAGACATCGTCATGGACCCACTCACTGCGGAAGCAAGCTCTCCAAACAGCTAAACAGACTCAATAAATCCACGGTGACACTATGGTGAATTTACAAAACTGATACACAAACGTTGTCATTGTAAGTTTATAATACTAACACAGACACTCGTAAACGTGTTAGTGTTTTAGCTAACGCTAGCTTGATTACATTACAGTAGCACAGACAAAATATGCATGAAAACACTCCTACAGACATCACACATTGGACGGTTAGGTAAATATGAATTGTTTTAGTTGTATTGTAAAACTTACAAACATTGCTTGGAGAGATGAATGAAGAATCCTTACGAGTCTAAATGCCACGCATGGTTGGACGACAAACACACACAAAAATAACTCCCTGTATATAGAATAGAATATAATAGAGTTTTATGTGTCATTATTACTGGGATGAGAATCAGCACCTCCAAGTCCGAGTCCATGGTTCTCGCCCGGAAAAGGGTGGAGTGCCATCTCCGGGTTGGGGAGGAGATCTTGCCCCAAGTGGAGGAGTTCAAGTACCTCGGAGTCTTGTTCACGAGTGAGGGAAGAGTGGATCGTGAGATCGACAGGCGGATCGGTGCGGCGTCTTCAGTAATGCGGACGCTGTATCGATCCGTTGTGGTGAAGAAGGAGCTGAGCCGGAAGGCAAAGCTCTCAATTTACCGGTCGATCTACGTTCCCATCCTCACCTATGGTCATGAGCTTTGGGTTATGACCGAAAGGACAAGATCACGGGTACAAGCGGCCGAAATGAGTTTCCTCCGCCGGGTGGCGGGGCTCTCCCTTAGAGATAGGGTGAGAAGCTCTGTCATCCGGGGGGAGCTCAAAGTAAAGCCGCTGCTCCTCCGCATCGAGAGGAGCCAGATGAGGTGGTTCGGTCATCTGGTCAGGATGCCACCTGAGCGCCTCCCTAAGGAGGTGTTTAGGGCATGTCCGACCGGTAGGAGGCCACGGGGAAGACCCAGGACACGTTGGGAAGACTATGTCTCCCGGCTGGCCTGGGAACGCCTCGGGATCCCCCGGGAGGAGCTGGACGAAGTGGCTGGGGAGAGGGAAGTCTGGGCTTCCCTGCTTAGGCTGCTGCCCCCGCGACCCGACCTCGGATAAGCGGAAGAAGATGGATGGATGGATGGTGTCATTATTACAGTGAACAGGTTCAAAGAACAATACAATTGGAGCAGATCCACTAAGGTGCATACACAATAATTTAGTAATATAAATAGTAAAAAAAATAAAAATAAAAATAAGATATGTATCTATATATATGTATATATCCACACACATGCATATATCCATACATATACATATATATACATCTACACATTTAACATTATTGCACATTATAGCCCGTAAAAATAAAAAGATGGTACGATACCTGCAATGAGAAAACTTGTCCATAAGATGGCACCATAGCACAAACAATAAAACACTTTTTACGTGTATTTGCTTGTTTTTGCTTGTTTCGTGGAATTAACACATTGTTATGCCTAAGGTCCTTTTTAAAAAAAATTATAAAATAAGATAAATAAATTACAACCTTTTTCTTGAATAAAAAAAAAGGAAAACAATATAAAAACAGTTATAAAAAGAAACTAGTAATTAATGAAAATTAGTCAAATTAACTGTTAAAGGTTAGTACTATTAGTGGACCAGCAGCACGCACAATCATGTGTGCTTACGAACTGTATCCCTTGCAGACTGTATTGATATATATTGATATATAATGTAGGAACCAGAATATTAATAACAGAAAGAAACAACCCTTTTGTGTGAATGAGTGTAAATGGCGGAGGGAGGTTTTTTGGGTTGGTGTACTAATTGTAAGTGTATCTTGTGTTTTTATGTTGATTTAATAAAAACAAAAAAAAATTTAAAAAACGATACCGATAATTTCCGATATTACAATTTTAAAGCATTTATCGGTATCATCACATCTCTACTTGTGAGGAATACTTGCCGAAGGTTTTGGTGTCAGAGGCCTGATGTTGCTTCATCGGCTTTCTCGACAGACTGAGTAGAAAATTGCTGATTCATCATTTCGTCACCACGGTGGAAACCTGAAAGCACCTCTTCTCACCCTCCTCTCTTCCTCTCCATCTCCATCTGCGTCTTCTTCCTAATCAACTGTCAACCCCCGCCAACGTTCCCAGCTGCTCCTCTTCCTCGAATCACAGGAGCAGCTTCTGACGTGCTGAAAGTCCGTGCTGCTCGATGCCTTTCAGGGGCCCCTGGGCTCCAACCTCCGACCACACGTCCTCACTCAAGAGTTAACCGAGCAGTGCTAGCCAGTGAGGTTTGCACGACGTACTTATTACACTGAGCCACACTCCCGGTGGCGCTAGCCAGCCAGCTACTAAACCTGATTGGTGTCAGAAGTGAGCTTTACTTACACCAGGGGTGTCAAACTCGTTTTCATTGAGGGCCACACGGCAGTTATGGGCCGCTTTAAACAATAAGTAATATAAGTATATATATATATATATATATTTTTTTTTTAAATTTATTTATTTATTTATTTATTTATTTTTATTTATTTATTTTTTTTACATTAGCTGCAGAATTTTGGGGGGAATTTTACTTTAAAAACTGGCAGCTCAGTCACTAGAATTTTACAGTAAAAGCAGCGTTGTTTTTTTTACAGCATATAAAAAAATTTAATAAATGAAATGGAATGGCGAAACAACACCACTGTTTTAGCGGTAAAATTAAAACAGAGCTGCCCGCTTGTTTTTTTTTTTACCGTAAAATCTTGTTTTAATGTTTTTTTTTGTTTTTTTTAATGTTTTAGTGTTTTGCTGTAATTGGAAAAAAACAGTACCAAAGTTGATTTTACGGTAAAAAAAAAACTCAGTGGGCGGAATTTAACCGTAAAATCTATTGTCAATTTTACAGTCTACAATTTGATTGATAATTTGTTTTGAAGTCAAGCAGATATTTAAATACAGTATTCATCTTTATTTTAACAAAAAATATTTTCAGAGAACATAATATAATATTTTGATTTTGATCAAATTTAATTTGAAAAGATATGCAATTGCATGCGGTACATGATTTTTAATGTCAAAAGGAAAAGAACAAATATATTTAGTAAGACAAGATTACGCATTTTATTGACGCATATTATTTCCAGCCTTTTTGCGGGCCACATAAAATAATGTGGCGGGCCAGATTTGGCCCCCGGGCCTTGAGTTTGACACCTGTGACTTACACTATCGCACAGCAACACCTAAACCTCGCTGGTGCCGACGTACACCATAAGAAACATGCAGAAAAACCTCTGCCTCATTTTGGTGCTACAAGCGGTAGAAAATGGATGGATAATATTTATTAATTTATAGCAAATAATACAAAACCCATAACCAGTGAAGTTGTCACGATGTGTAATTTGTAAATAAAAACAGAATACAACGATTTGCAAATCCTTTTCAACTTATATTCAATTGAATAGACTGCAAAGACAAGATATTTAATGTTCCAACTGACAAACTTAACTTTTTTTTGCAAATAATCATTAACTTAGAATTTAATGGCAGCAACACATTGCAAAAAAGTTGGCACAGGGGCATTTTTACCATTGTGTTACATGGCCTTTCCTTTTAACAACACTCAGTAAATGTTTGAAGCTTTTCAGGTGGAATTCTTTCCCATTCTTGCTTGATGTACAGCTTAAGTTGTTCAGAATCAGCTTTATTGTCATTACGCAAGGTAACGAGATTGAGGCCATTCCATACAGTGCGATGTGTGCATGCTAGAAAAACAATGTGCAAATATATACAAATTTAAAAAATGTAGAAGTGCAATGAATATGGTGTGAAATGAATATATACATGAAAAAACAAAACAAAAACAGGGTGGTTGGTGGAATGGGTTATTGCACCGAAGAGAAGGCAGTTATGAGGGACAATGGGGCAGTCCGTTCAGGATGGTTATGGCCCTGGGGAAGAAGCTGTTCTTTAGCCTGTTTGTTTTGGTTTTAATGCACCTGTAGCGCTTCCCAGAGGGCAGCAGGTGGAACAGGTCAGAGCCAGGGTGGGTGCTGTCTTTGATGATGGCACTGGCTCTGTTGAGGCAGCGGGAGGTGTAGATGTCCGTCAGAGAGGGGAGAGGGCGGCCGATGATCTTCTGAGCCGTCTTGACCACTCTTTGCAGCCTCTCCCTGTCTGCTGCAGTGCAGCTGCCGTACCATACCGTAATACAGTAGGTCAGCAGGCTCTCGATGGACGAGCGGTAGAAGGTCAGCAGCAGGTCAGGCTTCAGGTTGTACTTCCCGAGGACTCTAAGGAAGTGTAGCCGCTGCTGAGCCTTCTTGATGATTGATGTGGTGTTGACTGTCCAGGAGAAGTCATTAGAGATGTGGACTCCAAGGTACCTGAAGGTGTGGACCCTCTCTACACGCTCGCCGTTGATGTAGAGGGGGGCAGGGTCGGTGCTGCTCCTCCTGAAGTCGACGATGATCTCTCTGGTCTTGCTGGTGTTGAGAGCGAGGTTGTTCTCCGAAGACCAGGCCGTCAGCTTCAGGACCTCCTCTCTGTAGGCAGCCTCGTCACCCCTGGAGATGAGCCCGACCACTGTGGTATCGTCGGCAAACTTGACGGTAAGGTTGTCACTGTGGGCCGGACTGCAGTCATGGGTGTAAAGGCAGTAGAGGAGGGGGCTCAGCACACAGCCCTGTGGGGAGCCGATGCTCAGCGTGCGGGAGGATGAGAGGTGCGGGCCAAGTCTCACATTCTGCGGTCGGTCCGTTAGGAAGTCCCTTATCCAGGCGTTTGTGAGAGGGGGGAGGCCAAGAGTGTCCAGTTTATTGCAGAGTCTGTCCGGGATTATTGTATTGAAGGCAGAGCTATAGTCCACAGAGAGCATCCGGACGTAGCTCTGCTGCTGCTCCAGGTGGTTCAGAGCAGAGTGGAGAGCAACAGCGATGGCGTCCTCTGTGGACCTGTTCGCCCGGTATGCGAACTGGTGGGGGTCGAAGTCTGGAGGGATATGGTCCTTGATGTGCTGGAGAACAAGTCGCTCGAAGCACTTCATGATTACCGGAGTGAGGGCCACTGGTCGGTAATCATTCAGGCTGGTGATGGGAGACTTCTTCGGCACCGGGATTATTGTAGATGACTTCAGGCAGGATGGGATGACTGCCTGAGCCAGGGAGAGGTTGAAGATCCTGGTGAGGGGGGGAGCGAGCTGGTGGGCGCACGTCCTGAGCACCTTTCCAGGTACTCCGTCTGGTCCGGTAGCCTTCCTGGGGTTCACAGCCAGGAGCACTCGTCTGACACTGTGCTCCTGTACAGTGAGTGGAGTGGCGCCGGAGCCCGGTGGGGGCGGGGGCAGGGCTGGAGCAGATGAGTGTCGCTGGGGGGTTTCAAAACGGGCAAAGAAACAGTTAAGCTCCTCTGCCAGTGTCGCACTCTGATCCGCAGTTGTCATATTGCAGCCTCTGTAGTTCGTGATGTCATGAATGCCCCGCCACACCTCCCGTGAGTTTTTACTGGACAGATGGGACTCTATGCACTCTATTCAACAGTCCGGGGTCTCCGTTGTGGTATTTTAAGCTTCATAATGCGCCACACATTTTCAATGGGAGACAGGTCTGGACTACAGGCAGGCCAGTCTAGTACCCACACTCTTTTACTTTTACTTTTACTTGGCATTGTCTTGCTTAAATAAGCAGGGGCGTCCCTGATAACGTTGCTTGGATGGCAACATATGTTGCTCCAAAATCTGTATGTACCTTTCAGCATTAATGGTGCCTTCACAGATGTGTAAGTTACGCATACACCCCCATACCATCACAGATGCTGGCTTTTGAACTTTGCGTCTATAACAATCCGGATGGTTCTTTTCCTCTTTGTTCCGGAGGACACGGCGTCCACAGTTTCCAAAAACAATTTGGAAATGTGGACTCGTCAGACCACAGAACACCTTTCCACTTTGCATCAGTCTTAGATGAGCTCGCGCCCAGCAAAGGCGGCGGTGTTTCTGGGTGTTGTTGATGAATGGCTTTTGCTTTGCATAGTAGAGTTTTAACTTG
Organism: Nerophis lumbriciformis; assembly: GCF_033978685.3. NCBI lineage: Eukaryota > Metazoa > Chordata > Actinopteri > Syngnathiformes > Syngnathidae > Nerophis > Nerophis lumbriciformis. Next base: position 7,380,893 of record NC_084586.2, on the reverse strand, counting down.
CACTTACAGATGTAGCGACCAACTGTAGTTACTGACAGTGGTTTTCTGAAGTGTTCCTGAGCCTACGTGGTGATATCCTTTACACACTGATGTCGCTTTTTAATGCAGTACCGCCTGAGGGATTAAAGGTCCGTAATATCATCGCTTACGTGCAGTGATTTCTCCAGATTCTCTGAACCTTCTGATGATATTACGAACCGTAGATGGTGAAATCTCTAAATTCCTTGCAATAGCTCGTTGAGAAATGTTGTTCTTAAACTGTTCAACAATTTGCTTACGCATGAATGAATGACTGAGCATTTCATGGAAGCTGCTTTTATACCCAATCATGGCACCCACCTGTTCCCAATTAGCCTGTTCACCTGTGGGATGTTCCAAATAAGTGTTTGATGAGCATTCCTGAACTTTCTCAGTCTTTTTTGCCACTTGTGCCAGCTTTTTTGAAACATGTTGCAGGCATGAAATTCCAAATGAGCTAATATTTGCAAAAAATAAAGTTTTCCAGTTTGAACGTTAAGTATCTTGTCTTTGCAGTTTATTCAATTGAATATAAGTTGAAAAGGATTTGCAAATCATTGTATTCTGTTTTTATTTACGATTCACACAACGTGGCAACTTCACTGGTTTTGGAGTTTGTAGTTACTATTCGGGTTGTCCCAAAATCAAAATGTATTTTGAAACTTTGTTTACATTTAGGAGCGCTGATAGTTGTTAGCTAGTGTAGCCTCCGAAGCATGTTTAGCTAGTCCTCGTCCTGCAGGGATGATAGTTGGAAGAAACTTACTTTGTCGCCATGGAGGCGAGGATTAGTGATTTAGAAGTAGCTAAAACACGGTGCACGGATGTTAGCGGCTAATTAGCTATGTGTTAGCTTCAGTGTTTATAGCTACACCTTTATTGTGTGGGGGGAGATGTTGTCAGCGCTGCCTGTATGAGCAAAGGTCACCGCCTCTGTCCATGGTGCTGAGGACAGAGCACCATCAGGCGGGGGCGTGGCAGTGCTGACGGCGAGACACAGCTGGCAGGTGATTAGATTTCACAGGTGGTACGTGTTAATCTAATCATCTGTTGTCTTTAACGGTAAACGGCCGGGAGCAGAGGGGGGGGGGGGAGAGGATACGGACGTGGCTGGAAAGTCGCGTCCTGCTGGAGAGAAAACTTTTGTAAAACAATTGATCATTAAAACCTTGTTAAACCTGCACGCTTGGTTCCTGTGCCGTGTCTGACAGTGGGACTGCTAGTAAGCGACTTCCACAAGCGACGTCCATTCTCCCTCTTTTGTCTCCACACCGTTTCTGCTTCTAAGTGCTGTGTGTGTGTCGACTCGCCTCGGCTCATATTACCAGGAATGTCACCACGGCGCGCCATCATGTTCATGAAAAAAAAAGTACTGTTTTTTTTTTTTTTTTTTCAAAGGCAGTATAGTCCCTTTTTTTTATTTAATTAGTACCGCAGTACATTATTAGTACTGGTATAACGTACAACCCTCGTTGGTTTTAAATTAATACCACTGAAATACAAACTTGTATTATTCTCTGAAAATAATAAGGCAATATTATTATACACAATGATACATTTACCGGTCTTATTACAATATATTATCAATCATCTTTTACCCATTTTAATCACTTTTCTTTAGCACAAAAATACAGTACTCATGTACAAAATACACATACTGTATATTGTCATGTCTGTGATTATGTTTTGTTTAGTTATGTTTTGCTTGGTTTTTGGACACTTTTTAGTTCTTGTCTTCACTCCCTTTGTCACCATAGTAACCATTAGTTTCACCTGGTTCACATCGTCATGTCACGCACCTGTCTCACGTTTTCACATTTTGAGTCACGCACCTGTTTTCACTAATCATGTCATCACTATTTAAGCCTGTAGTTGCCAGGCAGTTAGCCTGGCGACATCACTTTTGACCCACTCCTGACACTCTGTTTCATGTTCATAGTCCATGCTGCCCTGTTCACGTCATCGCAAGTAAGTTTTGTTGATTAATGCCACAGTTAGTGTCTTTTGTTTTTTTTTGTCCATAGTTCTGCCGTTGTGCGAGTTTTTGCTTTTATAGCCAAGTTTTGTACTTCCGCCCTTGTGCGCGCCTTTTGTTTATTCCTTTTTTGAGTGTTAAAATTAAATATGTATTTACCTTCACGCCATGTCCGGTCCAAATCATTTGCACCATGGGAAAACAAACCACGCCAAAGTCCAAGTCGTGACATATATAGTCACAAGAATGCAAGTTCTTCTTGACGGTGACTCCAACCAATAAGTAAATAACTACTTAAATAGTTCGAATTATAATAATAATGTAAACACTTTGTGATTGTTAGAAACCCTCATTCTTGTACATATTAAACAATATTGGATATTGTATCGTTTTTGTAAGGTTGGGCATTCTTTTAACTCTGCATTCAAATATTGAAACACAAAAGCTTTGCACATTTCCAGACAGTGAATTGTTTGTTTTTTTTGCTTTAAAATTAGTTTGTACTGTTTGTAGTTCCACAAGATCTTTACATTTGAGTAGTTTGGAAAGTAAGAACAATGTATTTGTGTGATATCCTGCCGTATTGCTTTCTTCTGCAAGGTGATGAGTAGACAGAGGTGGAAGTATCGGATTACAAATACTCGTGGTTCTGTAACTACTGTATTTTACGGACCATAGGGCGCATCGTATTATAAGGCGCACTGCCGATGAATGGTCTATTTTCGATCTTTCGATCTTTTTTCATATATACGGATTATAGGGCGCATTAAAGGAGTCATATTGTTATTTTTTTCTTTTCTTCTAAATGTAAAACACTTCCTTGTGGTCTACATAACATGTAATGGTGGTTCTTTGGCCAAAATGTTGCATAGATGATGTTTTACAGATCATCTTCAAGCCGCTTTCTGACAGTCGCTTCCGGGGGTTCCTGGGGTGAATAATGTCAACTCACTACACCGGTATGTTTTAGCGCTTTCATGGCAGATATAAGTAAGAACTTTACACTACTTTATATTAGAAATGGCAACAGCGGAGGATGAATGTTCCATAACAAGAAGATAGAGAAAAAGAAGAAGCTTATCGACTACAAAGGCGGACACGCTCAATTTTTCAGGATATATGCAGATCCTAAATACAGATCAGAATGTAAGAAAAGGTACTTTTGCATAATATTGCGAAACAAAACGCTAGATAATATGTCTTACCTTATACACACACCATAATAATACTCCTATGTTTAATGCGCCGGCAATCCATCAAGCGGTGCGGCTTCATAGCTTACCAAAGTCGTACTAAAACATTTTGATAGATTTTTGAGCGCCGTGTGTAATGTTCTATATTTTCAATGGAACATATAAAATGTTGGTGTTGTTTACTTGAGTCATAATGCCATCATAGTGCAGTCTACATGCATCTATTATGTTTGACTGCCATCTACTGGTCACTACTGGCATTCGTTTTGGAAAACATTTGTATAATAAAACATTTTCTTTTTAGAATACGATTTTAGTTAGATTGTTCTACCGATATCGGATGACATGTAAACTACACGTTGTTTAAACTATTTTCACCGAGGACTGCACACTGAAAAATGAAAGCATGAGGTGGACATTTTTATATTTGTCATTATCAAAATTAATTTTTTACTTTTAGGGCTTCCCTCAAGTTTGGTCCTGGCTCTCTGGAAAGGTCTCAGTCAAAAAATTAAACAAATATAAAAACAAAACAAAAACAAAAAAAAGTGTGTATATATATCTATCTATCTATATATATATATATATATATATATATATATATATATATATATATATATATATATATATATATATATATATATACACACCGTATCGTTCGGAGTATAAGTCGCTCCGGAGTATAAGTCGCACCGACCGAAAATGCATAATAAAGAAGGAAAAAAACATATGTATATAAGTCGCACTGGAGTGTAAGTCGCATTTTCTGGGGAAATTTATTTGATAAAACCCAACACCAAGAATAGATATTTGAAAGGCAATTTAAATTGAATAAAGAATAGTGAACAACAGGCTGAATAAGTATACGTTATATGACGCATAAATAACCAACTGAGAACGTGCCTGGTATGTTAACATAACATATTATGGTAAGAGTCTTTCAAATAACTATAACATATAGAACATGCTATACGTTTACCAAACAATCTGTCACTCCTAATCGCTAAATCCCATGAAATCTTATACGTCTAGTCTCTTACGTGAATGAGCTAAATAATATTATTTGATATTTTACGGTAATGTGTTAATAATTTCACACATAAGTCGCTCCTGAGTATAAGTCGCACCCCCCGGCCAAACTATGAAAAAAACTGCGACTTATAGTCCGAAAAATACGGTATATATATATATATATATATATATATATATGTTTTGTTTTTTTGTTAATTTTTTTTTTTACGCGTAATTCTCTAGATTATTATAATAATAATTAGAATGTCAAAATATGCAACATTTTCCCCAAAAAAACTTTGAAAGTGGAATATTTTGTATTTTGAGCTTTAAATAAATCAATAATTCATAACAACATTGATTTTGATGCTTTTTTTTTTTTTTTAACAATAACAGTTTTAAAAAAAAAATCTCATTAAAATTCTCAGCGATTCGGCTGGGCCTTACTCATAAACGTGTTTTTTAAATTTTTTTATTTATTTTAATGCTTAGATCAACTTCAGATCCATCTGTCGATTCTAAGTTTGTATGTTTTTTTTGTGCTTGTTTTATGCTTATTTTGTCATAAAAATATTTGTTTTATACATTGACAAACACACGAAATATGCACTATTTCCCCCAAAAACTATTGTATCATTGATTAGAATACATTATTTATGTGATGTAATTGGAGCCTTCAATCAATCAATCAATCAATCTTTATTTATATAGCCCTAAATCACAAGTGTCTCAAAGGGCTGCACAAGCCACAACGACATCCTCGGTACAAAGCCCACATACGGGCAAGGAAAAACTCACCCCAGTGGGACGTCGATGTGAATGACTATGAGAAACCTTGGAGAGGACCGCATATGTGGGTAACCCCCCCCCCTCTAGGGGAGACCGAAAGCAATGGATGGTCGAGTGGGTCTAACATAATATTGTGAGAGTCCAGTCCATAGTGGATCCAACATAATAGTAAGAGTCCAGTCCATAGTGGGGCCAGCAGGACACCATCCCGAGCGGAGACGGGTCAGCAGCGCAGAGATGTTCCCTGCCGATGCACAGGCGAGCGGTCCACCCCGGGTCCCGACTCTGGACAGCCAGCACTTCATCCATGGCCACCGGACCTGTGCCCCCCCCTCAAGGAAAAGGGGAGCAGAGGAGAAAAGAAAAGAAACGGCAGATCAACTGGTCTAACAGGGGGGCTATTTAAAGGCTAGAGTATACAAATGAGTTTTAAGATGGGACTTAAATGCTTCTACTGAGGTAGCATCTCTAATTGTTACCAGGAGGGCATTGCATAGTACTGGAGCCCGAATAGAAAACGCTCTATAGCCCGCAGACTTTTTTTGGGCTCTGTGAATCACTAATAAGCCGGAGTTCTTTGAACGCAGATTTCTTGCCGGGACATATGGTACAATGCAATCGACAAGATAGGACGGAGCTAGACCGTGTAGTATTTTATACGTAAGTAGTAAAACCTTAAAGTCACATCTTAAGTGCACAGGAAGCCAGTGCAGGTGAGCCAGTATAGGCGTAATATGATCAAACTTTCTTGTTCTTGTCAAAAGTCTAGCAGCCGCATTTTGTACCAACTGTAATTTTTTAATGCTAGACATAGGGAGCCCCGAAAATAATACGTTACAATAGTCGAGACGAGACGTAACGAACGCATGAATAATGATCTCGGCGTCGCTAGTGGATAAAATAGAACGAATTTTAGCGATATTACGGAGATGAAAGTAGGCCGTTTTAGTAACACTCTTAATGTGTGACTCAAACGAGAGAGTTGGGTCGAAGATAATACCCAGATTCTTTACTGATTCGCCTTGTGTAATTGTTTGGTTGTCAAATGTTAAGGTGGTATTATTAAATAAATGTCGGTGTTTAGCAGGACCGATAATCAGCATTTCCGTTTTCTTGGCGTTGAGTTGCAAGAAGTTAGCGGACATCCATTGTTTAATTTCATTAAGACACGCCTCCAGCTGACTACAATCCGGCGTGTTGGTCAGCTTTAGGGGCATGTAGAGTTGGGTGTCATCAGCATAACAATGAAAGCTAACACCGTATTTGCGTATGATGCATGTAAATACTAAAGAGTGCAGGGCCAAGAACCGAACCCTGAGGAACTCCGCACGTTACCTTAACATAGTCCGAGGTCACATTATTATGGGAGACGCATTGCATCCTGTCAGTAAGATAAGAGTTAAACCAATAAATTGAGCCTTCAATAATAAAGATAGTAGCACATAATATTGATTTTGATTCATTAATATTGGGCAGTTTGATTGATTAATTGAGAAGTTTATTGACATCTTAAAGAATTGAATCCATGTAATGTAAATGTAAAAACGCAAATGGATGGCACAAAAAGCCAAAAGGCTTGTTTCCATTGTGGTTCGGTGACAGTTTTAAAGAAGAAAAACTACCTGTTTGGCAGTTTTTGTAGTTAGTCAACACATCTTGTTACATTTCGTTTGGTTGCTCTTTTATTACACTTTTTTTTAATAATAGTATTTAAAAAAAGTGCCGCAAGACGTTGAAAATTTAGCCACGGGCCGTAAATGGCCCCGGGGCCACACATTGACCACCCCTCATGTAAACCTGAGCGCCGCATGATTTAAGTCCCGCAGGATGGAGACTGTCCTCTTCCGTTGCTCCCTTGACAATTCCGTCTCAGCGGAATCGGACGTGCCGTTTTCATCCTTTGCTTCCGTGTCTCGTAGTCCAGGCAACCATCCACTCTCTTCGAACGCGCGGGACCGGGCCGACACGTCCCAGGAGATTTCAGGATGTTTGATTTTCTGGGACACGTGGCTTTCTCTTTCTTTGCTAAGCTCACACAACGTCCGCCATCTGTTTGGCCTTTTGTCAGCCCGTTAGCAACATGTAATCAGAGTACACTCACAAGGCCAGCTAAAGGTGCTGAGTCAGCGTGTTGAAATGTGTGCTGGCTTCACCTGCTGGCCTTCCGGTGTGATCCGACTGTATATGTTACTGTTCGTGTATTGCAGCGCTGACGGACTTGACATAACAAGCCGTTTTTCAGCCAAAGTCTCGAAAGTGCAGCTTGAGGCTCGTTTTCTACTAAACCCAAAACCAGCGAAGTTGCCACGTTGTGTAATTTGTAAATAAAAACAGAATACAATGATTTGCAAATCCTATTCAACTTATATTCAATTGAATAGTCTGCAAATAACAGGATATTTAATGTTCAAACTGAGAAACTTTTTGGCAAATTACCATTAACCTAGAATTTAACGGCAGCATACAAATCTCACATTAGAACATCACACAGACAACAAACATGAGACATGCTAACCAAAATGACTGACTATAGGTCTCACAGTACACAATCTTTGATGACTTTTGTGATATAAATGTGTCAGTTGATAGAGGAGTCCTAAAAAAATATACATATTTTTCCCGGAATACACATGCTGGCAAATTTTTGGGAGGTATTTTAAATGAAAAAAGGCAATTCATGTGCCAGAATACTAGTGGTAAAAAAAAACAAAAAGTGGCCTTCGCTCCCTTAAATTGTTTGTACAAACCCCAAAACCAGTGAAGTTGCCACGTTGTGTAATTTGTAAATAAAAACAGAATACAACGATTTGCAAACCCTTTTCAACTTATATCCAATTGAATAGACTGCAAAGACAAGATATTTAATGTTCGAACTGAGAAATGTTATTTTTTTGCAAATATTAGCTCATTTGGAATTTGATGCCTGCAACATGTTTCAAAAAAACTGGCACAAGTGGCAAAAAAGACTGAGAAAATTGAGGAATGCTCATCAAACACTTATTTGGAACATCCCACAGGTTACAGGCTAATTGGGAACAGGTGGGTGCCATGATTTGGGTATAAAAGCACACGAGGGTCACCACGTGGTGAACAAATGCTTGGGCAAATTGTAGAACAGTTTAAGAACAACATTTCTCAACGAGCTATTGCAAGGAATTTAGGGATTTCACCATCTACGATTCGTAATATCATCAAAAGGTTCTGAGAATCTGGAGAAATCACTGCACGTAAGCGATGATATTACTGACTTTCGATCCCTCAAGCGGTACTGCATCGAAAAGTGTGTAAAGGGTATCACCACATGGCCTCGGGAACACTTAAAAAAAACACTGTCAGTAACTACAGTTGGTCGCTACATCTGTAAGTGCAAGTTAAAACTCTACTATGCAAAGCCATTTATCAACAACACCCAGAAACGCCGCCGGCTTCGCTGGGCCCGAGCTCATCCAAGATGGACTGATGCAAAGTGGAAAAGTGTTCTGTGGTCTGACGAGTCCACATTTCAAATTGTTTTTGGAAACTGTGGATGTCGTGTCCTCCGGAACAAAGAGGACAAAACCATCCGGATCGTTTTGGCGCAAACTTCAAAAGCCAGCATCTGTGATGGTATGGGGGTGTATTAGTGCCCAAGGCATGGGTAACTTACACATCTGTGAAGGCACCGTTAATGCTGAAAGGTACATACAGGTTTTGGAGCAACATAATCATGGACGCCCCTGCTTATTTCAGCAAGACAATGCCAAGCCACGTGTTACAATAGCGCGGCTTCATAGTGAAAGAGTGTGGGTACTAGACTGGCCTGCCTGTAGTGCAGACCTGTCTCCCATTGAAAATGTGTGGTGCATCATGCCCCGGACTGTTGAACAACTTAAGCTGTACATCAAGCAAGAATGGGAAAGAATTCCACCTGAAAAGCTTCAAAATTTGGTCTCTTCTGTTCCAAAAAATGTTTACTGAGTGTTGTTAAAAGGAAAGGCCATGTAATACAGTGGTAAAAATGCCCCTGTGCCAACTTTTTTTGCAATGTGTTGCTGCCATTAAATTTTAAGATAATGATTATTTGCAAAAAAAAAAATTACGTTTCTCAGTTCCAACATTAACATCTTGTCTTTGCAGTCTATACAATTGAATATTAGCTGAACAGGATTTGCAAATCATTGTATTCTGTTTTTATATACCATTTACACAAGGTGCCAACTTTACTGCTTTTGGGTTTTGTACTTATATAAATCCCTAATGGAGGTGTTTGGATGTTTTTAAGGGCTTTATAGGCAGCATAGCGCGACTCTCTTGGGCTTCATTTTAAATGCCTACTGAAACCCACTACTACCGACCACGCAGTCTGATAGTTTATACATCAATGATAAAATCTTAACATTGCAACACATGCCAATACGGCCGGGTTAGCTTACTAAAGTGCAATTTTAAATTTTGCGCGAAATATCCTGCTGAAAACGTCTCGGTATGATGACGTCAGCGCGTGACGTCACGGATTGTAGAGGACATTTTGGGACAGCATGGTGGCCAGCTATTAAGTCGTCTGTTTTCATCGCAAAATTCCACAGTATTCTGAACATCTGTGTTGGTGAATCTTTTGCAATTTGTTCAGTGAACAATGGAGACAGCAAAGAAGAAAGCTGTAGGTGGGAAGCGGTGTATTGCGGGCGGCTGCAGCAACACAAACACAGCCGGTGTTTCATTGTTTACATTCCCGAAAGATGACAGTCAAGCTTTACCATTGGTCTGTGGAGAACTGGGACAACAGAGACTCTTACCAGGAGGACTTTGAGTTGGATACGCAGACGCGGTACCGTGAGTACGCATGCAGCTGCGGCTTCCAAACATTTGACCGCTTGCCCGTACGTGCGTGCCGCTATGTGCATGTCACGTACGTAACTTTGGGGACTTTGGGGAAATATATGTGCTGTATGAACTTTGGGGAGGTGAACGGTACTTTGGGCTGTGGGATTGAGTGTGTTGTGCAGGTGTTTGAGTTGTATTGGCGGGTTATATGGACGGGAGGGGGGAGGTGTTTGTTATGCGGGATTAATTTGTGGCATATTAAATATAAGCCTGGTTGTGTTGTGGCTAATAGAGTATATACAGGTAAAAGCCAGTAAATTAGAATATTTTGAAAAACTTGATTTATTTCAGTAATTGCATTCAAAAGGTGTAACTTGTGCATTATATTTATTCATTGCACACAGACTGATGCATTCAAATGTTTATTTCATTTAATTTTGATGATTTGAAGTGGCAACAAATGAAAATCCAAAATTCCGTGTGTCACAAAATTAGAATATTACTTAAGGCTAATACAAAAAAGGGATTTTTAGAAATGTTGGCCAACTGAAAAGTATGAAAATGAAAAATATGAGCATGTACAATACTCAATACTTGGTTGGAGCTCCTTTTGCCTCAATTACTGCGTTAATGCGGCGTGGCATGGAGTCGATGAGTTTCTGGCACTGCTCAGGTGTTATGAGAGCCCAGGTTGCTCTGATAGTGGCCTTCAACTCTTCTGCGTTTTTGGGTCTGGCATTCTGCATCTTCCTTTTCACAATACCCCACAGATTTTCTATGGGGCTAAGGTCAGGGGAGTTGGCGGGCCAATTTAGAACAGAAATACCATGGTCCGTAAACCAGGCACGGGTAGATTTTGCGCTGTGTGCAGGCGCCAAGTCCTGTTGGAACTTGAAATCTCCATCTCCATAGAGCAGGTCAGCAGCAGGAAGCATGAAGTGCTCTAAAACTTGCTGGTAGACGGCTGCGTTGACCCTGGATCTCAGGAAACAGAGTGGACCGACACCAGCAGATGACATGGCACCCCAAACCATCACTGATGGTGGAAACTTTACACTAGACTTCAGGCAACGTGGATCCTGTGCCTCTCCTGTCTTCCTCCAGACTCTGGGACCTCGATTTCCAAAGGAAATGGAAAATTTGCATGGTTGGGTGATGGTTTGGGGTGCCATGTCATCTGCTGGTGTCGGTCCACTCTGTTTCCTGAGATCCAGGGTCAACGCAGCCGTCTACCAGCAAGTTTTAGAGCACTTCATGCTTCCTGCTGCTGACCTGCTCTATGGAGATGGAGATTTCAAGTTCCAACAGGACTTGGCGCCTGCACACAGCGCAAAATCTACCCGTGCCTGGTTTACGGACCATGGTATTTCTGTTCTAAATTGGCCCGCCAACTCCCCTGACCTTAGCCCCATAGAAAATCTGTGGGGTATTGTGAAAAGGAAGATGCAGAATGCCAGACCCAAAAACGCAGAAGAGTTGAAGGCCACTATCAGAGCAACCTGGGCTCTCATAACACCTGAGCAGTGCCAGAAACTCATCGACTCCGTGCCACGCCGCATTAACGCAGTAATTGAGGCAAAAGGAGCTCCAACCAAGTATTGAGTATTGTACATGCTCATATTTTGCATTTTCATACTTTTCAGTTGGCCAACATTTCTAAAAATCCCTTTTTTGTATTAGCCTTAAGTAATATTCTAATTTTGTGACACACGGAATTTTGGATTTTCATTTGTTGCCACTTCAAATCATCAAAATTAAATGAAATAAACATTTGAATGCATCAGTCTGTGTGCAATGAATAAATATAATGTACAAGTTACACCTTTTGAATGCAATTACTGAAATAAATCAAGTTTTTCAAAATATTCTAATTTACTGGCTTTTACCTGTATATGTCTTGTGTTTATTTACTGCTTTAGTCATTCCCAGCTGAATATCAGGTCCCACCCGCCTCTCACAGCATCTTCCCTATCTGAATCGCTCCCACTGCCCTCTAGTCCTTCACTCTCACTTTCCTCATCCACGAATCTTTCACCCTCGCTCAAATTAATGGGGAAATCGTCACTTTCTCGGTCCGAATCGCTCTCTCTGCTGGTGGCCATGATTGTAAACAATGTGCGGATGTGAGGAGCTCCACAACCTGTGACGTCACGCTACTCGTCTGCTACTTCCGGTACAGGCAAGGCTTTTTTTATCAGCGACCAAAAGTTGCGAACTTTATCGTGGATGTTCTCTACTAAATCCTTTCAGCAAAAATATGGCAATATCGCGAAATGATCAAGTATGACACATAGAATGGACCTGCTATCCCCGTTTAAATAAGAAAATCGCATTTCAGTAGGCCTTTAAGCGGACTTTTGATCGCATTTATTTAATATTTAGAATGCATAAAAAAAACCAAATACGTCAGTCATCATGTCTTTTATAACCATTGTGAACGATAGGCAAAATTCCCCTTCAAGCGCTAACCAAATGATCTCCAAGGACAATAGACTGTAACTCCTTATATCTATCGTGTATTTAAAATTAAGTAATTGTTCCTGTAATTATTGTATTTTCCTGCTAATTTCACCCTTCAAACGCCACGGTACACTCTCACACGCACACACACACACACACACACACACACACACACACAAACACATACTAGATTTTGATCATCACTTGTGGGGACCACCCTTTCTACAGGTTGTGGAGGCATAAAAAAAAAGAGGTATAATGGCCACTGCCCAGTTAGCTCATACACGTCTTTAAATCTCTGGACTGATGAAGTAATGTGCTGATCATTCTTACTGGGGAACCTGGGGAAAAAGAGTTAATATGGTTCATGGGGACCAAATTTCAATAATTTTGCATAATTTACACACATTTGTATGTGACTACTGAGGACCATTAAAAAAAAAAAAAATTAAAAAAAAAGTTCAAATTAAATATGACATGATCCTCAGAATACAGCACTACAGCTGTCCTCTTATACGAAGTTTCACCACTTAAATGTACAAGCTACAGCCCGATGAGGGGGCTGCTGTGCAAATGTTTCACGCTCAAACTAACCAGTAAACATGTTGTATGGGCCAAAGCATAAAAATCACTTAGGCATCTTCAGAATGGATCTGACTATCATTTAAAAAGATTTCCCTTTAGGGGACATGTTTTTTTGTCCCCATACCATCAGAGGTCCCCTAAAGGTGACTGTGTAAACAGAGCAATGTCCCCATTAAGTAAGCATTGCCAGAAAACACACACACACACACACACACACACACACGCCCACTGTGTTTCTCTCCAGAGTCACTAGATCACTGTCGGATTAGCCCCTCATTTCCCTGCAGGCTGTTGGGGAGCCCCTTAGAGTATTTCCAAATCTATGTGTGCATGGGTGTTATTTGTGTGTGTGTGTGTGTGTGTGTGTGTGTGTGTGTACCTGTGAAAAGAGACCTAATGTGGTGATTTACACTGGATGTGCGGCAGCTCCTGGCACTAATGTAGTCACAGGGAAGTGACGGGAAGTGTGAGCCACCCTGCAGTGAAGTGACGGAATGAAGACATCAAGAACACCCTCCCCACCCCCACACTTCAACACACACACACACACACACACACACACACACACACACACACACACACACACACGCACACTACAAATACGATATACAGCCTCTAGGTCCTCAATAGGCGGCCCGCGGCAAAGCATTATCCAAACAAGGAAGGCCTTCAGTCTTCCTATAGCAGGGGTCAGCAACCCAAAATGTTGAAAGAGCCATATTGGACAAAAAATACAATAAACAAATCTGTCCGGAGACGCAAAAAATGAAAAGCCGTATATAAGTCTTAAAATGAAGGCAACACACGACGTAAGTTTTTTTATTTTTTTATTTAGCCTTTATTTAACCAGGTAAAATCCCATTGAGATCAAAGATCTCTTTTCCAAGGGAGACCTGGCCAAGAGGGCAGCAGCAAGGTTACATTAAAAACAGTAAACAAATACCTAAAACATCACAGTTACAACATTAAATCTTGCTCACATGACACATGTGCATACAGACAAGGTAGACTGCAGTCCTTTCACAGAAGCTTTGAACTCATTCAACGTAACAAGGGTTTGAAGTTTAAAGGCCTACTGAAATGCGATTTTCTTATTTAAACGGGGATAGCAGGTCCATTCTATGTGTCATACTTGATCATTTCGCGACATTGCCATAATTTTGCTGAAAGGATTTAGTAGAGAACATCGACGATAAAGTTCGCAACTTTTGGTCGCTGATAAAAAAAAAGCCTTGCCTGTACCGGAAGTAGCAGACGATATGCGCGTGACGTCACAGGTTGTGGAGCTCCTCACATCCGCACATTGTTTACAATCATGGCCACCAGCAGCGAGAGCGATTCGGACCGAGAAAGCGACGATTTGAGCGAGGATGAAAGATTTGTGGATGAGGAAAGTGAGAGTAAAGAACTCAGGGCAGTGGGAGCGATTCAGATAGGGAAGATGCTGTGAGAGGCGGGTGGGACCTGATATTCAGCTGGGAATGACTAAAACAGTAAATAAACACAAGACATATATATACTCTATTAGCCACAAACACAACCAGGCTTATATTTAATATGCCACAAATTAATCCCGCATAACAAACACCTCCCCCCTCCCGTCCATATAACCCGCCAATACAAAACACCTGCACAACACACTCAATCCCACAGCCCAAAGTACCGTTCACCTCCCCAAAGTTCATACAACACATATATTTCCCCAAAGTTACGTACGTGACATGCACATAGCGGCACGCACGTACGGGAAAGCGATCAAATGTTTGGAAGCCGCAGCTGCATGCGTACTCACGGTACCGTGTCTGCGTATCCAACTCAAAGTCCTCCTGGTAAGAGTCTCTGTTGTCCCAGTTCTCCACAGGCCAATGGTAAAGCTTGACTGTCATCTTTCGGGAATGTAAACAATGAAACACCGGCTGTGTTTGTGTTGCTGCAGCAGCCCGCAATACACCGCTTCCCACCTACAGCTTTCTTCTTTGATGTCCAGAATACTGTGGAATTTTGCGATGAAAACAGACGACTTAATAGCTGGCCACCATGCTGTCCCAAAATGTCCTCTACAATCCGTGACGTCACGCGCAGACGTCATCATACCGAGACGTTTTCAGCCGGATATTTCGCGCGGAATTTAAAATTGCACTTTAGTTAGCTAACCCGGCCGTATTGGCATGTGTTGCAATGATAAGATTTCATCATTGATATATAAACTATCAGACTGAGTGGTCGGTAGTAGTGGGTTTCAGTAGGCCTTTAATATTCGATCGTAGGTTATTCCAAGCCTTCGGTGCTGAAAACCTAAATGCTTTCTTGCCCAGTTCAGTTCTTACTTTGGGGACGACAAATTGCAGAACATTCATTGAACGAAGATTGTGACTTCCTTGTTTCTTTGTTAAAAGACAAGACAGTTAAGTAAGTGGCTATATTAGCCTAAAATCAAATTGACTACCGTATTTTTCGGACTATAAGTCGCTTCGGAGTATAAGTTGCACAGGCCGAAAATGCATAATAAAGAAGGAAAAAAACATATATAAGTCGCACTGGAGTATAAGTCTCATTTTTTGCGGAAATTTATTTGATGAAACCCAACACCAAGAATAGACATTTGAAAGGCAATTTAAAATAAATCAAGAATAGTGAATAACAGGCTGAATAAGTGTACGTTATTTGACGCATAAATAACCAACAATGAACGTGCCTGGTATGTTAACGTAACATATTATGGTAAGAGTCATTCAAATAACTATAACATATAGAACATGCTATACGTTTACCAAACAATCCGATGAAATCTTGTACGTCTAGTCTCTTACGTGAATGAGCTGAGATATGTTGAAATTTTACATTTATTCTATATATTTTTACAACATTAGAAGTCATTAGTAAATCAGAGGCTACTGAGAAGATGAGATAACTCCTGGAAATTACTGGCTTTTACTGGCTGTTTTTTTTTTTTAATAGATTTATTACAATCTTTGGCAAGCTGGGTAACATTTGCTGTGGTCTGGAACAACATGGCACACAGACAACTATCTGAAATGCAGCCAATATTACATACAGATAATGTGTCATGGGACATGCAAAACTAAATTATATACAAATAGGATAAAAGTAAAGGAAATTAAATGAGCTCAAATACACCTACAAATGAGGCATAATGATGCAATATGTACATACAGCTAGGTTAAATAACCTGATTAGAACTTCAACAAGTCAATAACATCAGCAAAGTGCACCTTTGTGCATTCACGCACAGCATAAAATTTTGGTGGACAAAATGAGACAAAGGAGGAGTGCAAGATTTTACGTGTAAACAAACTGTTGCGTCACAGTCCACACTATGGTGAGTTCAAGAACCGCCGAAATTAGTAGGACAAAACGATGTGCATCAAACACTCATAATAAACATATTAAACAGTGGGCTTTCTAACAATTGGGAAGGTTTGTGTCATAATTTTCCTCAAACAAAAAACATACTAAAATATTTTCAATCATTTTTTAAAAAATGCTCCAGGGAGCCACTAGGGTGGCGCTAAAGAGCCGCATACGGCTCGAGAGCCACGGGTTGCTGACCCCCGTCATAGAAAGAGGATCATTCATGCAGTTCTTCCTCTTCTCTGCAGGGGGCAACAGCAGGGAGTCACATTAAAACAGCAGTAGAAGAAGATTACTTCCACTGGACAAACAAAAATATTGCTCTCGACTCCAACAAGTCAATAACATCAACAACACTTTGTGCATTCACGCACAGCATAAAACGTTTGGTGGACAAAAGGGAGACAAAGAAGGAGTGGCATAAAACACGTCTTTCCGTGGCAGCGTCGGAGAAAGTTGTGCATGTAAGCAAACTACGGCGAGTTCAAGGACCGGCGAAATTAGTAGGACAAAACAGTGCTCGCCAAATACTCTCATCAGTGAAGTATATTTAACATAAACAGTGGGATTTTTGAACAATTAGGAAGGTTTGTGTCCTACAGAAATCTTATTGAAACAAAAAATATATTTTTTCTCTCATTTTTTTCCATTTTCTTACATTTTTGAAAAAGCTCCAGGGAGCGCTAAAGAGCCGCGGGTTGCCGACCCCCCGACCTAGAGCGTTCTAAAAAGCATTGGTCAGATGTCCTTACAGTTCTGACCGGGGTATGCAGATTAAATATATATATATATATTAGAGATGTCCGATAATGGCTTTTTTGCCGATATCCGATATTCCGATATTGTCCAACTCTTAATTACCGATACCGATATCAACCGATACCGATAAATACAGTCGTGGAATTAACACATTATTATGCCTAATTGTGTTGTGATGTCCCGCTGGATGCATTAAACAATGTAACAAAGTTTTTCAAAATAAATCAAGTTATGGAAAAAAATGCCAACATGGCACTGCCATATTTATTATTGAAGTCACAAAGTGCATTATTTTTTTTTTAACATGCCTCAAAACAGCAGCTTGGAATTTGGGACATGCGCTCCCTGAGAGAGCATGAGGAGGTTGAGGTGGGCGGGGTTGGGGGGCGGGGTTGAGGTGGGGGAGGAGGGTAGCGGGGGGTGTATATTGTAGCGTCCAGGAAGAGTTAGTGCTGCAAGGGCTTCTGGGCATTTGTTCTGTTGTGTTTATGTTGTGTTACGGTGCGGATGTTCTCCCGAAATGTGTTTGTCATTCTTGTTTGGTGTGGGTTCACAGTGTGGCGCATATTTGTAACGGTGTTATAGTTGTTTATACGGCCACCCTCAGTGTGACATGTATGGCTGTTGACCAAGTATGAATTGCTTTCACTAGTGTGAGTGAAAAGCCGTAGATATTATGTGATTGAGCCGGTACGCAAAGGCAGTGCCTTTAAGGTTGATTGGCGCTCTGAACTTCTCCCTACGTCCGTGTACCACTCGTTACAGCGGCGTTTTAAAAAGTCATAAATTATACTTTTTGAAACCGATACCGATAATTTCCGATATTACATTTTAAAGCATTTATCGGCCGATATTATTATCGGACATCTCCATTATATACTGTATATATACAGTATATATATATACAGGTAAAAGCCAGTAAATTAGAATATTTTGAAAAACTTGATTTATTTCAGTAATTGCATTCAAAAGGTGTAACTTGTACATTATACTTATTCATTGCACACAGACTGATGCATTCAAATGTTTATTTCATTTAATTTTGATGATTTGAAGTGGCAACAAATGAAAATCCAAAATTCCGTGTGTCACAAAATTAGAATATTACTTAAGGCTAATACAAAAAAGGGATTTTTAGAAATGTTGGCCAACTGAAAAGTATGAAAATGAAAAATATGAGCATGTACAATACTCAATACTTGGTTGGAGCTCCTTTTGCCTCAATTACTGCGTTAATGCGGCGTGGCATGGAGTCGATGAGTTTCTGGCACTGCTCAGGTGTTATGAGAGCCCAGGTTGCTCTGATAGTGGCCTTCAACTCTTCTGCGTTTTTGGGTCTGGCATTCTGCATCTTCCTTTTCACAATACCCCACAGATTTTCTATGGGGCTAAGGTCAGGGGAGTTGGCGGGCCAATTTAGAACAGAAATACCATGGTCCGTAAACCAGGCACGGGTAGATTTTGCGCTGTGTGCAGGCGCCAAGTCCTGTTGGAACTTGAAATCTCCATCTCCATAGAGCAGGTCAGCAGCAGGAAGCATGAAGTGCTCTAAAACTTGCTGGTAGACGGCTGCGTTGACCCTGGATCTCAGGAAACAGAGTGGACCGACACCAGCAGATGACATGGCACCCCAAACCATCACCCAACCATGCAAATTTTGCATTTCCTTTGGAAATAGAGGTCCCAGAGTCTGGAGGAAGACAGGAGAGGCACAGGATCCACGTTGCCTGAAGTCTAGTGTAAAGTTTCCACCATCAGTGATGGTTTGGGGTGCCATGTCATCTGCTGGTGTCGGTCCACTCTGTTTCCTGAGATCCAGGGTCAACGTAGCCGTCTACCAGCAAGTTTTAGAGCACTTCATGCTTCCTGCTGCTGACCTGCTCTATGGAGATGGAGATTTCAAGTTCCAACAGGACTTGGCGCCTGCACACAGCGCAAAATCTACCCGTGCCTGGTTTACGGACCATGGTATTTCTGTTCTAAATTGGCCCGCCAACTCCCCTGACCTTAGCCCCATAGAAAATCTGTGGGGTATTGTGAAAAGGAAGATGCAGAATGCCAGACCCAAAAACGCAGAAGAGTTGAAGGCCACTATCAGAGCAACCTGGGCTCTCATAACACCTGAGCAGTGCCAGAAACTCATCGACTCCATGCCACGCCGCATTAACGCAGTAATTGAGGCAAAAGGAGCTCCAACCAAGTATTGAGTATTGTACATGCTCATATTTTTCATTTTCATACTTTTCAGTTGGCCAACATTTCTAAAAATCCCTTTTTTGTATTAGCCTTAAGTAATATTCTAATTTTGTGACACACGGAATTTTGGATTTTCATTTGTTGCCACTTCAAATCATCAAAATTAAATGAAATAAACATTTGAATGCATCAGTCTGTGTGCAATGAATAAATATAATGTACAAGTTACACCTTTTGAATGCAATTACTGAAATAAATCAAGTTTTTCAAAATATTCTAATTTACTGGCTTTTACCTGTATATATATATGTGTATATATAATATATATTAGGATCTGTGGGTGCGAATGACCCCCAGACCAGACTTTGCACACCCCTGCAGTGACGTACTCACTATGATTGTCCTCCGTTTGTTACTTTCGCATGTTAGCGCTAGAAAGAACCCAGTCAGGAATGGTGTCAGGCTTGCACTTTGGGTTTGGGGAAGGAAGATTTATTCGTGAAGCCTTCAAACTGAAACAGGCCTTGTGGTCGTCTGAGTGGCTCGGCGCAGAAGTGCTGACAAGGTCCGGCGGCGGCGGTGACGGAGCGGCTTGAGGGGTCATAATTTGATGTTTCTGCAGCGTCGGGACTGAAGAGAAGCACAAACAGCGACCTTTCATTATTCCGGCCCCCGCCACCTTCTCCTCCGGCGAGGTTTTCGCGCTCGTAAATTTCCCGGGGATCCGCACGCGAGACCTTCAGATGTACGTTCTCCCTTTTTTAATCATCAATTAATTTGTCAATTAGCATGATGCTAAGACGCCACGCTCACAATTCACGCCGTCAGTCGGCGCTAACGACATCAGACCCGAGTTCGGTCTGGAGATCAGCGCTGTCGGAGAATTCCCCCGACTGGCCCCCGTCCCGGAAGGTCACTTCGCCGCGGGCGCTCTTCGCCTTTCTTCGCTCGGCGTGGACGGC
This sequence comes from Nerophis lumbriciformis, assembly GCF_033978685.3. Taxonomy (NCBI): domain Eukaryota; kingdom Metazoa; phylum Chordata; class Actinopteri; order Syngnathiformes; family Syngnathidae; genus Nerophis; species Nerophis lumbriciformis. The sequence continues at coordinate 7,360,770 of NC_084586.2, read as the reverse complement.
TAATGAGAGGCAAGAAGAGATCATCTTCGGACCGGATGTGTTGTCCTATGTTCTGTTCGCCATCGTTAGCGATGCGCCCAATATTTTTCTCCCGCTCCTCTTTTTCTCGCCTGATCAAAAGCCTCGGCTCGGCCCCGACGTGTCGCACCGCCGCCGTGCGCATGTCGGGACGTTGGCGTGGAGCCGCCCCGCCCTTCCAGCCGCACTCTCGCTTCTCTGCTAATGACGGCGGAAAGCGGCGTAATCGCAAACACAATCCCTGCTGCTAATAAGGCGCTCGCTCGGACGCGGGGAGCCGTGCACCGCCGTTGAAGAAATGAGCGGCGACACATCGGAGCACCAGCTGCAACACACCAATACAATTATGATGGCGTCTTTGATGGGTCGCATTTGGTTTATCTTTACTTACTGATTTGTCATTAGAAGCCGTCGTAGGCGGAGAGTCTTTTGATGAGGAACATCTCGACGTTGGCTCGTGCTGTGTGTGTGTGTGTGTGTGTGTGTGTGTGTGTGTTTGTGTGTGTGTGTGTGTGTGTGTGTTTGTGTGTGTGTGTTTGTGTGTGTGTGTGTGTGTGTGTGTGTGTGTGTGTGTGTAGTAAGGACAACATTGTGTTGTCGTTGGACATCAACTATGCTTTCATGGTCGTGTGCACACAACTTTCCCCAACCTGCGCAAACTTAGAGATGTGTGAAAATGGAAAAAGATGAAGAAAAAAAAACATTTTTTAGTTTTAATGTATTTTCTGTAGGAGGACAAACATGACACAAGCCTTCCTAATTGTTAGAAATCCCACTTTTTATGTCATGCACGCTTCACTGATGAGAGTATTTGGCAAGCGCCGTTTTGTTCTACTCATTTCAGCGATCCCTGAACTCACCGTAGTTTGAGTTTGAGTTTATTTCGAACATGCAAGTATACAACATGATACATCACAATCTCCAGTTTCTCTTTTCAACATGTTCGAAAAGGAGTAGGAAGAAGCAGAGCTTATTTAATCCTACCCCTTTTCTTTTACAGTTGCTAAAACTTTTGTTCGATTCCTGTTCTCAATTTATTCACAATATACTCCATAAGTAATCACAATAAAATAAGTAAATAAATGATAATTGGTGAAGTAAGTTACATTTCACATGTTGAGATAGGTAAGATTATTTTGTGAGTGAAGTAATGAAAGAATGGATGAGTTAAATAAATTCAGAATGTTTATCATGGTTCTTCTTCTTTGTACTTTGTAAACACTTTAAGTTTGAAGAGTTTCTTGAAGTGGATCATATTAGTACATTGTTTGATTGCTTTGCTTAATCCATTCCATAATTTAATGGAATGGTAGTTTGTTTACATGTACAACTTTCTCTGATGCTCCCACTGAAAGACGTGTTTTATGCCACTCCTTCTTTGTCTCATTTTGTCCACCAAACGTCTTATGCTGTGCGTGAATGCACAAAGGTGAGTTCTGTTGATTTAATTGATTTGCTGGAGATTTGCGTCAGCCTGCGACACATAGTTATTTTCATAGTAGGCTAATATAGACACTTACATCATGTGTTGCCTTTATTATAACACTTATTATAAGTCTTAATTTTTTGCGGCTCCAGACAGATTTTTTATTTATTTTTTTGTCCAATATGGCTCTTTCAACATTTTGGGTTGCCGATCCCTGAACTCACCGTAGTTTGTTTACATGTACAACTTTCTCTGATGCTCCCACTGAAAGACGTGTTTTATGCCACTCCTTCTTTGTCTCATTTTGTCCACCAAACGTCTTATGCTGTGCGTGAATGCACAAAGGTGAGTTCTGTTGATTTTATTGATTTGCTGGAGATTTGCGTCAGCCTGCGACACATAGTTATTTTCATAGTAGGCTAATATAGACACTTACATCATGTGTTGCCTTTATTATAACACTTATTATAAGTCTTAATTTTTTGCGGCTCCAGACAGATTTTTTTTTTTTTTTTTTTTTGTCCAATATGGCTCTTTCAACATTTTGGGTTGCCAACCCCTGCACAAGACCAAGCATGTCTCCTGGATAGCGACAAACCATGTTTGTTTGTTTTTTAACGATAACATTCATTCACACAGAAATGCAGCAAAACAAGTTGACCAGGCCAGACACCCATCCTGTGTCATGTTCTGTTGCCTGGATCATGTTTTGTTTTGTTTTGGACTCCCTCAGTTCCTGTTTTGAGCACCCCTGGGTTTGTGTTTTGGTTGCCATGGGTGCTGACTAGGGTTGTACGGTATACCGGTATTTGTACAGTACTGCGATACTAATGAATCATTTTCGATACTATACCGCCTATGAAAAGTACCAGATCTACACCTGACATCCACTGTAATGATACCAAGTACAGGAGCGTATCTAGTCAATACTACTATGATTACGTCAATATTTTTTGGCATCACAACATCTTCTTTTTTTTATTTTTTTATTTATATTATCAATCAATCAACCAAACTTTATTTATATAGCCCTAAATCACAAGTGTCTCAAAGGGCTGCACAAGCCCCAACAATATTATGTTTATAAACTCAGGAAATATGACACATGAGGACTTTGAATATGACCAATGTATGATCCTGTACCGACTTGATTGATACCTAAATTTGGGGTATCATCCAAAACTATTGTAAAGTATCAAAGCAACAGAAGAGTAAGTGATTATTACATTTTAACAGAAGTGTAGATAGAACATGTTAAAAGAGAAAGTAAGCAGATATTAACAGTAAATGAACAAGTAGATGAATAATTCATTTTCTACCACTTGTCCATAATAAATTTGACAAAATAATATAATGGGAAATGACAATTTGTTACTGCATATGTCAGCAGACTAATTAGGAGCCTTTGTTTGTTTACTTACTACTAAAAAACAAGTTGTCTTGTATGTTTACTATTTTATTTAAGGACAAACCTGCAATAAGAAACATGTGTTTAATGTACCCTAATTTTTGTTGTTAAAATAAAGCCAATAATGCAATTTTTTGTGGTCCCCTTTATTTATCAAAGTATCAAAATAATTTTAGTACCGGTACCAAAATGTTATCGGGACAGCCCTAGTACAGACTGGCAGAGGTGGGACCAAGTCATTGTTTTGCAAGTCACAAGTAAGTCTCAAGTCTTTGCCCTCAAGTCCGAGTCAAGTCCCGAGTCAAGACAGGCAAGCCCCGAGTCAAGTCCAAAGTCAAGACTGGAAAGTCTCAAGTCAAGTCCTAAGTCCTGCATTTTGAGTTTCGAGTCCTTTCAAGTCCTTTTAACCACAGACTAATATATTAACACAGATTGTGTATTCTTTTCAAACGCTGTATTTATTTATTAAAACAAGTGCATTTTAAATTGCAGGAAAGAAAATTGTGCTGACATTGCACTTTATAATAGCACTATTAACCAGTCATTTTAAACATTAACTCATTCCTTTACAGAACAAACACATTGAAAAATAAAGTGCAAATGTACTTATTTGTACAAAAGTGTTAACATTGAAAAAACATGACATATACGTGAACATAACAAAAAAGTTGTCTTTTTATATGTCAGGGCCCTATGCTGCATTGCATTTGCAAAAGACCAAATTAGCCAAGAGTCTGTCAGTCATTTGTGCACGATGGGGGCGTAGTATTTATTTTACCTTTATTTTACTATTTTTGTCTTTTTTTAGGTGGCTAAAATACGCGGTGCTGCTGACCGCCGTCTAACGTTACGTGTGATATATTGACTAACGTAACCCTGCTTAAAAAAAATCACTGAACAAAAAGTATGAATAAGGTAGTGAACTGCAACAGATTCCCGTGTTTGCAATAACGTTATAACGTTAGCAGTGAGTTTACAGCCTCACTGATTTAACTACACAGCAAATAAAAGTCACGTTACTTAGCCAATAAACGTTATCTTACATTCAAAACTTACCGTTCTTTGTGCAACTTCAAATGCCGGACGAAGTTGGAAGTTGTTTCCTCTCCATCAGTAATTTTCGAACCGCATGTGTTGCATACTGCAAACCGTTTTGTGTTGACCACCTCGTAATTTTTATACCCAAACGAAATTATTTTAGGTATCATTTTTTGTTCACTGGCGTGTGGTTTGGACATGTCTTCTTCGTTGGTTGTCCTGCAATTTGATTGGATGAATGCTGTGTGATGAAAACAAAGTAGATCTAATTTGATTGGCTGTTGTACTGAGAGCACACCAGCTGACACACGCAACGCTGATAGACAAGTACACAATGAAAAATACGGAGCGCTCCCGAATAACTTTTTCATCTTTGGGTTTTGGGGAAAGTAGCAAGTCATGTCAAGTCATGTCAATTCAAAAGGCTCAAGTCCAAGTGAAGTCACAAGTCATTGATGTTAAAGTCGAAGTCGAGTTGCAAGTCTTTTTACATTTTGTCAAGTCGAGTCTAAAGTCATCAAATTCATGACTCGAGTCTGACTCGAGTCCAAGTCATGTGACTCGAGTCCACACCTCTGCAGACTGGTTTCACCTGCCTCTGATTAGTGTTCGGCACACTCACTTGCTGCCGGGCACTAATTCGAGAGTTACTTATTCCCGTTGTTCGCCACACTCAGTCTGGCTTACATGCAACAAGTTACGTCGTTTACCCTTTGGATCCCTGAGCTAAGCTTTGCCTTATGCTTTTCTTGTTAGCTATTCCATTAGCTCCCCATGCTATAGGCACGCTTGCTTTGTTTGTTTGTTCCTGCCTGTTTATGGACATTAAATCATTTACTTGCCTGTACCTTGCCTTCGGAGTTTTCCGTCTGCATCCTGGGAGAACGATCCACGCAGTAAAATGCGTGACACCCTGCTCTCGAACAGCGAAACACTTTAGCCATAAAGCAGCAGTTTCCAAACATACTGAAATATCAACTGGACTATAAGCCTCTACATTTTTCCTTGAATTTGAACCTTGCGGTGCATAAAACGGAGCAACTAATTCATGGATTTTCTTTCCTCGCTAATTCCAATATTGTTTTGTGTTCAATAGTTTGCATTATTGTCCGTACTATGGCGCCATCCTTTGGACGAGTTTGCTCACTGCAGGTATTGCGTGTTGAAAATCAATCAATCAATCTTTATTTATATAGCCCTAAATCACAAGTGTCTCAAAGGGCTGCACAAGCCACAACGACATCCTCGGTACAAAGCCCACATACGGGCAAGGAAAAACTCACCCCAGTGGGACGTCGATGTGAATGACTATGAGAAACCTTGGAGAGGACCACATATGTGGGTAACCCCCCCCCTCTAGGGGAGACCGAAAGCAATGGATGTCGAGTGGGTCTGACATAATATTGTGAGAGTCCAGTCCATAGTGGATCCAACATAATAGTAAGAGTCCAGTCCATAGTGGGGCCAGCAGGACACCATCCCGAGCGGAGACGGGTCAGCAGCGTAGAGATGTTCCCAGCCGATGCACAGGCGAGCGGTCCACCCCGGGTCCCGACTCTGGACAGCCAGCACTTCATCCATGGCCACCGGACCTGTGCCCCCCCCCCCCTCAAGGAAAAGGGGAGCAGAGGAGAAAAGAAAAGAAACGGCAGATCAACTGGTCTAACAGGGGGGCTATTTAAAGGCTAGAGTATACAAATGAGTTTTAAGATGGGACTTAAATGCTTCTACTGAGGTAGCATCTCTAATTGTTACCGGGAGGGCATTCCATAGTACTGGAGCCCGAATAGAAAACGCTCTATAGCCCGCAGACTTTTTTTGGGCTCTGGGAATCACTAATAAGCCGGAGTTCTTTGAACGCAGATTTCTTGCCGGGACATATGGTACAATGCAATCGACAAGATAGGACGGAGCTAGACCGTGTAGTATTTTATACGTAAGTAGTAAAACCTTAAAGTCACTTCTTAAGTGCACAGGAAGCCAGTGCAGGTGAGCCAGTATAGGCGTAATATGATCAAACTTTCTTGTTCTTGTCAAAAGTCTAGCAGCCGCATTTTGTACCAACTGTAATTTTTTAATGCTAGACATAGGGAAAATGTGCTTCCTGTTTTGATGCCATATATATTTATACTCATCATTCATCACTCCAAGCAACGTTTCTAAGTTTTACAATATAACTAAAACAATTCTTACTTACTAAACCGATGATGACATCTATTAAACAAGACAAGAAGCAAATAATTAAACAGAGACAGAATTAAATTTGGCTCAATTTGAGGAGAGACGCATGGACACTGTACCCTTGCACAGTGTCTCAGCACGCTCTGGCGAAAGATTGTACGCCTCCTCTTTTATTTGGACTTTCCCTGACCACATGGCAACAGCTGCTTCCAAAGGGACGTGGGTCGTAAACAGCGTTGCCTTTGGTTACAGAACAGTTCAAAAGAAAAGGTCGTAAAACAGTTCAAAGAAGCGGTGCCTGGAACTTGGGCAGATCCTGCCTTCTCTCCGCTTTTTAGTCCTTGGGTTAAAACAATCTGTTGATTATAATACATGAAAGAAAACAGAACACCTTCATGTTGCTTCCCCCCTTACACAGTGGAGTTTTACAAGCATTCTTCTTGGCAGGTTCAAAGATATGTTTTTGATTCTCGCTGGGAACTCATTGAAACACAAAGTTTTTGTGATAACTTAGATACAATTATTCTAACAATTGCGGAAAACTGTTTTTAGTTTTGTAATACACATACAAATCTGTTTTTTTTTTACAATAAGTTCCAAGTTGAGTTGTTGAAATTGTGTGACGGTCGAATCAGACGGTGCATGGACTCATACTTCCAGCAAAGAGACAATTATGTCCTGGTTGTTGCCTAGCAACTCTGTGCAAACACATCCCAACTGGAACCTGCACTCGGAGACGTTGTGGTCCTGCAGAGAACACAAACACTTCCTCAGCGGAAGCAGATTGACCGGAGCTCATTTGTCAGCTCCCTCGCAGCCGGGGTCTTTTAATAAAGTCCCGCGTTGGAAGGTTTGGGAGAATTAGGCTGCAGGCTGCAGAGGCGCTAACACCAGCGCGCCCACTTCCTGGTTAGCTGTCACACATGCGCGTCAACTTCCTCAATCACGCAACGACGCCTTTAAGTCCGAAAATGAGTTTCTGGCCGCAAACTCGCTGCCGCGCGTCCAAATGTGTGATGAAAGTCTGATTTATGGGCGGGCGGTGAAATACCAGCGACCCTCGATGGCGGCATATAAGTCATTGTTTCCTTTTTTGTCGTCGCCACGCAGCAGTGGAACTCTTTGCTTCCTCCTTGCATCTTCTTTTTGTTGGCCTTGTACCGACTTACGGGTGATTTAGTGCAGGGGTGTCAAACGTACGGCCTGAGGGCCGGATCAGGCCCGTGAATAGGTTTTTATCCGGCCCGCGGGATGAGTTTGCCAGGTATAAAAATGACCCTAAAATTTTTGAATAAAAAAAACAGCTATTCTACAAACCCCGTTTCCATATGAGTTGGGAAATTGTGTTAGATGTAAATATAAACGGAATACAATGATTTGCAAATCCTTTTCAACCCACATTCAATTGAATGCACTACAAAGACAAGATATTTGATGTTCAAACTCATAAACTTTATTTTTTTTTGCAAATAATAATTAACTTAGAATTTCATGGCTGCAACACGTGCCAAAGTAGTTGGGAAAGGGCACGTTCACCACTGTGTTACATGGCCTTTCCTTTTAACAACACTCAGTAAACGTTTGGGAACTGAGGAGACACATTTTTTAAGCTTCTCTGGTGGAATTCTTTCCCATTCTTGCTTGATGTACAGCTTAAGTTGTTCAACAGTCCGGGGGCCTCCGTTGTGGTATTTTAGGCTTCATAATGCGCCACACATTTTCAATGGGAGACAGGTCTGGACTACAGGCAGGCCAGTCTAGTACCCGCACTCTTTTACTATGAAGCCACGTTGATGTAACACGTGGCTTGGCATTGTCTTGCTGAAATAAGCAGGGGCGTCCATGGTAACGTTGCTTGGATGGCAACATATGTTGCTCCAAAACCTGTATGTACCTTTCAGCATTAATGGCGCCTTCACAGATGTGTAAGTTACCCATATCTTGGGCACTAATACCATCACAGATGCCGGCTTTTGAACTTTGTGCCTTTAACAGTCCGGATGGTTCTTTACCTCTTTGGTCCAGATGACACGACGTCCACAGTTTCCAAAAACAATTTGAAATGTGGACTCGTCAGACCACAGAACACTTTTCCACTTTGTATCAGTCCATCTTAGATGAGCTCAGGCCCAGCGAAGCCGACGGCGTTTCTGGGTGTTGTTGATAAACGGTTTTCGCCTTGCATAGGAGAGTTTTAACTTGCACTTACAGATGTAGCGACCAACTGTAGTTACTGACAGTGGGTTTCTGAAGTGTTCCTGAGCCCATGTGGTGATATCCTTTACACACTGATGTCGCTTGTTGATGCAGTACAGCCTGAGGGATCTTAGCTGCTTACGTGCAGTGATTTCTCCAGATTCTCTGAACCCTTTGATGATATTACGGACTGTAGATGGTGAAATCCCTAAATTCCTTGCAATACTTGTTTGAGAAAGGTTTTTCTTAATCTGTTCAACAATTTGCTCATGCATTTGTTGACAAAGTGGTGACCCTCGCCCCATCCTTGTTTGTGAATGACTGAGCATTTCATGGAATCTACTTTTATACCCAATAATGGCACCCACCTGTTACCCATTTTCCTGTTCACCTGTGGGATGTTCCAAATAAGTCTTTGATGAGCATTCCTCAACTTTTATCAGTATTTATTGCCACCTTTCCCAACTTCTTTGTCACGTGTTACTGGCATCAAATTCTAAAGTTAATGATTATTAGCAAAAAAAAAGAAAAGTTTATCAGTTTGTTATGTTGTCTTTGTAGCATATTCAACTGAATATGGGTTGAAAATGATTTGCAAATCATTGTATTCCGTTTATATTTACATCTAACACAATTTCCAAACTCATATGGAAACGGGGTTTGTACTTGTGTCCACTGAATGGCGCAATAGCAATTATTTGTATCTTTGTAGATGATGCTACATATGTGCAAAATAAACCACATGATGTTAGTACATCAGTCGAGGAAAATTATCAAACGACATAAACAACTGTAGAGGTTGCCCTTTAGTGGGTTCCTCGAACCACCACACACTGCCACGAGAGCCCGGGTTTCAGGGTACAACACTGTTTTATTTTCACTCAATAGTGTAAGGCTTTTGCGTTCCAGCAAATTGTCTTTCTCTGAGTTTGTGTCTCTCTCTCGCTCTGGCTCCCACTCCAACTCCAAACACCTGTATCAATCCGGCTGCTTCTAATAAAGGCGACAGGTGATTAGATAACAAGGCCCACCTGGGCCATCTTCGCACCTGTCGCTATCTTCGAGGCCGGTCCTGGCACACCCCGTTCCGCGGCAGGCCCGCAGGCCACGCCCCCCTCCACAATAGCCTACTGTAATTTGATTTTCATTAGAGATGTCCGATAATGGCTTTTTTGCCGATATCCGATATTCCGATATTGTCCACCTCTTAATTACCGATTCCGATATCAACCGATACTGATATATGCAGTCGTGGAATTAACACATTATTATGCCTAATTTTGTTGTGATGCCCCGCTGGATGCATTAAACAATATAACAAGGTTTTCCAAAATAAATCAACTCAAGTTTTGGAAAAAAATGCCAACATGGCACTGCCATATTTATTATTGAAGTCACAAAGTCCATTATTTTTTTTAACATGCCTCAAAACAGCAGCTTGGAATTTGGGACATGCTCTCCCTGAGAGAACATGAAGAGGTTGAGGTGGGCGGGGTTGGAGGTGGGGGGCGTAGGGGGTAGCAGGGGGTGTATATTGTAGCGTCCCGGAAGAGTTAGTGCTGCAAGGGGTTCTGGGTATTTGTTCTGTTGTGTTTATGTTGAGTTACGGTGCGGATGTTCTCCCGAAATGTGTTTGTCATTCTTGTTTGGTGTGGGTTCACAGTGTGGCGCATATTTGTAACAGTGTTAAAGTTGTTTATACAGCCACCCTCAGTGTGACCTGTATGGCTGTTGACCAAGTATGCTTGCATTGTGTGTGTGAAAAGCCGCAGATATTATGTGACTGGGCCAGCACGCAAAGGCAGTGCCTTTAAGGTTTATTGGCGCTCTGTACTTCTCCCTACGTCCGTGTACACAGCTGCGTTTTAAAAAGTCATAAATTTTACTTTATAAAACCGATACCGATAATTTTGAAACCGATACCGATAATTTCCGATATTACATTTTAAAGAATTTATCGGACGATAATATCGGCACTCCGATATATATATATATATATATATATATATATATGTATATATATATATATATATATATATATATATATATATATATATATATATATATATATGTATATATCTCTATTTTAATAAAAAATAGCACACTTCCGAAGACACTTTTTATATATATATATATATATATATATATATATAAATACATACATATATATATATATATATATATATATATATATATATAAAAGTGTCTTTGGAAGTGTGCTATTTTTTATTAAAGTAGGGATTTTTGTCGAGGCTATTATTTATTATGGGTAACTATCCGTCACTATACAAACTTTTCGATTTACAAACCATGTTCAGCAACTAATTAAGTTCGTAAACCGAGGTTCCGTTGTTTTGGTTTGAATTCTAGATACTTTCTTTCGTTTGATTCGTGTGCGCCTTTGCAGCAAACGCTATCCATTGACTGCCCCGTTCTTGTCAGAGCACGCGCTGCTGTTTGCTGCCTACTCCTCCCAGCTCTGCCGTTCGAGTAACTTCCAGAGTTTGACTTGTTTTCAAAGAGGCATCAAACATGTATTGATTAAGTTTGGTCTGAGTCAATCAATACGCGTTGATTAAAGCAGAGCACATTTATTCCGAATGAAAGCACAATAATCCCCAGGACAAATGTAAACGTTTATGAAAGCGAAGGCGGCTGCAGCATTTTTAAATGATAATTTTTTTCTGTATTTTTAATGTAATTGCATGCAAATGAATTCACCTCACCTGAGACCCAACAAGCCTACACGGGAGCAAACATATTTTAGCCCTGATTTGATTCAGTGTCAGCGCTGGGGAGGCTGTAGTCCACCACGTTCCGCGTGCAGAGGCGCTATAATAACATAGAAATTGTTTGTTAACTTTCTTGATAAGCACCGACTTTTGAAGCCTGTGAAGTAAATGAAACATGACCAGCAGGGTCGCTTTGCCGCATGAAGCAACGCCTTTACTGTACGGGAGCCGTGTGCACTGTATCTCATTTCCCTGTGCACCCGCACCCCGTGCACTCTCATTAAGGGTCCTGACTTTGCTTTAAATCCACCAGGGTTTGATCATTAGGCCGCGCTGGAGGAATCAATCCTGTGAGTGGATTCACATCACATACACCTCCAGCTCCCATCAAATGACCTTGACTGCTGCCGCTGCCATCGGCACAGCTCGCTTGTAGATGAGAGGCCGAACGCCGCTAAGATATGCCGGGAACACATGAAGAAGTCTTTGGAACATTAGCAGGTTGGCTAATGAAGGCGTTGTGTGCACTCATTTAAAGTTCTACTCTTTGCTCAAAGGTATCACACTATGTCTACCTGTTAGCACCTCTTTTTGTGTATTTGGGATCCTCATACGTGTTAAAAATGTGATGCGTTGGCTGCATTGTAGCAGTAGTTGTCGTGATCGCTAGATGCAGACAACAACAGGAGACAGCGTGTAGGTAAAAAGTATTGAATATACAACAAATTTCAATACTAGTGCAGCTGGGAGTTCACAAGAGAAAAAAAAACAAGAACTAGCGCAACTGGGAGTGTACAAGAAAAAAAAAACAAGGAATAGCGCAGTTGGGAGTGAACAAGAAGGAAAAAAACAAGAACTAGTGCAGCTGGGAGTGCACAAGAAAACAATTAAACAAGAGCTAGTGCAGCTGGGAGTGCAGAAGAAAAAAATAAAACAAGACTTAGTGCAGCTGGGAGTGCAGAAGAAAAAAAAACAAGAACTTGTGCAACTGGGAGTGCACAAGAAAAAAAACAAGGACTAGCGCAGCTGGGAGTGAACAAGAAGAAGAAAAAACAAGAACTAGTGCAACTGGGAGTGTACAAGGAAAAAAATAAACAAGAACTAGTGGAGCTGGGAGTGAACAAGGAAAACAAGAACTAGTGCAACTGGGAGTGTAAAAAAATAAACAAGAACTAGCGCAGCTGGGAGTGAACAAGAAGAAGAAAAAACAAGAACTAGTGCCGCTGGGCGTGCACAAAAAAAAAAACAAGAACTAGTGCAGCTGGGAGTGTACAAGAAGAACAAAAAACAAGAACTACTGCCACTGGGAGTGTACAAGGAAAAAAATAAACAAGAACTAGCGCAGCTGGGAGTGAACAAGGAAAACAAAAACAAGAACTAGTGCAACTGGGAGTGTAAAAAAATAAACAAGAACTAGCGCAGCTGGGAGTGAACAAGGAAAACAAAAACAAGAACTAGTGCAACTGGGAGTGTACAAGAAGAAGAAAAAACAAGAACTAGTGCAGCTGGGAGTGTAAAAGAAAAAAAAACAAGAACTAGCGCTACTGGGAGTGTACAAGGAAAAAAATAAACAAGAACTAGCGCAACTGGGAGTGTACAAGAAAAACAAAACAAGGAATAGCGCAGTTGGGAGTGAACAAGAAGGTAAAAAACAAGAACTAGTGCAGCTGGGAGTGCACAAGAAAAAAATTAAACAAGACCTAGTGCAGCTGGGAGTGCAGAAGAAAAAAATAAAACAAGACTTAGTGCAGCTGGGAGTGCAGAAGAAAAAAAAACAAGAACTTGTGCAACTGGGAGTGCACAAGAAAAAAAACAAGGACTAGCGCAGCTGGGAGTGAACAAGAAGAAGAAAAAACAAGAACTAGTGCAACTGGGAGTGTACAAGGAAAAAAATAAACAAGAACTAGTGCAGCTGGGAGTGAACAAGGAAAACAAGAACTAGTGCAACTGGGAGTGTAAAAAAATAAACAAGAACTAGCACAGCTGGGAGTGAACAAGAAGAAGAAAAAACAAGAACTAGTGCCGCTGGGCGTGCACAAAAAAAAAACAAGAACTAGTGCAGCTGGGAGTGTACAAGAAGAACAAAAAACAAGAACTATTGCCACTGGGAGTGTACAAGGAAAAAAATAAACAAGAACTAGCGCAGCTGGGAGTGAACAAGGAAAACAAAAACAAGAACTAGTGCAACTGGGAGTGTAAAAAAATAAACAAGAACTAGCGCAGCTGGGAGTGAACAAGGAAAACAAAAACAAGAACTAGTGCAACTGGGAGTGTACAAGAAGAAGAAAAAACAAGAACTAGTGCAGCTGGGAGTGTAAAAGAAAAAAAAACAAGAACTAGCGCTACTGGGAGTGTACAAGGAAAAAATTAAACAAGAACTAGCGCAGCTGGGAGTGCACAAGGAAAACAAGAACTAGTGCAACTGGGAGTGTACAAGAAAAAAAAAAACAAGAACTAGTGTAGCTGGGAGTGCACAAGAAAAAAAACCAAGAACTAACACAACTGGGAGTGTACAAGAAAAAAACCAAGAACTAGCGCAGCTGGGAGTGCACAAGAAGAACAAACAACATGAGCTAGTGCAGCTGGGAGTGCACAAGAAAAAAACAAGAACTAGCGCAACTGGGAGTGTACAAGGAAAAAAAAAACAAGAACTAGCGCAACTGGGGGTGTACAAGAAGAAAAAACAAGCACTAGTGCTGCTGGAAGTGCACAAGGAAAACAAATACAAGAACTAGTGCAACTGGGAGTGTACAAGAAGAAGAAAAAACAAGAAATAGTGCAGCTGGGAGTGTAAAAGAAAAAAAACAAGAACTAGCGCTACTGGGAGTGTACATGGAAACAAATAAACAAGAACTAGTGCAGCTGGGAGTGCACAAGGAAAACAAAAACAAGAACTAGTGCAACTGGGAGTGTACAAGAAGAAAAACAACAAGAACTAGTGCAGCTGGGAGTGTAAAAGAAAAAAAAACAAGAACTAACACAACTGGGAGTGTACAAGAAAAAAACAAGAACTAGTGCAGCTGGGAGTGCACAAGAAGAACAAACAACATGAGCTAGTGCAGCTGGGAGTGCACAAGAAAAAAACAAGAACTAGCGCAACTGGGAGTGTACAAGGAAAAAAAAAACAAGAACTAGCGCATCTGGGAGTGCACAAGAAAAAATAAACAAGAACTAGTGCAGATGGGAGTGCACAAGAAAAAAAAACAAGAACTAGCGCAACTGGGGGTGTACAAGAAGAAAAAACAAGCACTAGTGCTGCTGGAAGTGCACAAGGAAAAAAAAACAAGAACTAGTGCAACTGGGAGTGTACAAGGAAAAAAATAAACAAGAACTAGTGCAGCTGGGAGTGAACAAGGAAAACAAGAACTAGTGCAACTGGGAGTGTAAAAAAATAAACAAGAACTAGTGCAGCTGGGAGTGAACAAGGAAAACAAGAACTAGTGCAACTGGGAGTGTAAAAAAATAAACAAGAACTAGCGCAGCTGGGAGTGAACAAGAAGAAGAAAAAACAAGAACTAGTGCCGCTGGGCGTGCACAAAAAAAAAACAAGAACTAGTGCAGCTGGGAGTGTACAAGAAGAACAAAAAACAAGAACTATTGCCACTGGGAGTGTACAAGGAAAAAAATAAACAAGAACTAGCGCAGCTGGGAGTGAACAAGGAAAACAAAAACAAGAACTAGTGCAACTGGGAGTGTAAAAAAATAAACAAGAACTAGCGCAGCTGGGAGTGAACAAGGAAAACAAAAACAAGAACTAGTGCAACTGGGAGTGTACAAGAAGAAGAAAAAACAAGAACTAGTGCAGCTGGGAGTGTAAAAGAAAAAAAAACAAGAACTAGCGCTACTGGGAGTGTACAAGGAAAAAAATAAACAAGAACTAGCGCAGCTGGGAGTGCACAAGGAAAACAAGAACTAGTGCAACTGGGAGTGTACAAGAAAAAAAAAAACAAGAACTAGTGTAGCTGGGAGTGCACAAGAAAAAAAACCAAGAACTAACACAACTGGGAGTGTACAAGAAAAAAACCAAGAACTAGCGCAGCTGGGAGTGCACAAGAAGAACAAACAACATGAGCTAGTGCAGCTGGGAGTGCACAAGAAAAAAACAAGAACTAGCGCAACTGGGAGTGTACAAGGAAAAAAAAAACAAGAACTAGCGCAACTGGGGGTGTACAAGAAGAAAAAACAAGCACTAGTGCTGCTGGAAGTGCACAAGGAAAACAAATACAAGAACTAGTGCAACTGGGAGTGTACAAGAAGAAAAAAAACAAGAAATAGTGCAGCTGGGAGTGTTAAAGAAAAAAAACAAGAACTAGCGCTACTGGGAGTGTACATGGAAACAAATAAACAAGAACTAGTGCAGCTGGGAGTGCACAAGGAAAACAAAAACAAGAACTAGTGCAACTGGGAGTGTACAAGAAGAAAAACAACAAGAACTAGTGCAGCTGGGAGTGTAAAAGAAAAAAAAACAAGAACTAACACAACTGGGAGTGTACAAGAAAAAAAACAAGAACTAGTGCAGCTGGGAGTGCACAAGAAGAACAAACAACATGAGCTAGTGCAGCTGGGAGTGCACAAGAAAAAAACAAGAACTAGCGCAACTGGGAGTGTACAAGGGGAAAAAAAACAAGAACTAGCGCATCTGGGAGTGCACAAGAAAAAATAAACAAGAACTAGTGCAGATGGGAGTGCACAAGAAAAAAAATCAAGAACTAGCGCAACTGGGGGTGTACAAGAAGAAAAAACAAGCACTAGTGCTAATGGAAGTGCACAAGAAAAAAAAACAAGAACTAGTACAGCTGCGGTTGAACAAGAAGCATAGAAAAGCTATGCAAATGCAAAGCAGACTAAAGGCAGTCACCAAACAATAGACATGCAAGAAGCAACCTTTCTAGACTTAGTTACAAAACGAGAACAGGTGCGCTGGCAAACCAGGTAATAGTGCTGCAAAGACAAGTAGCAGAAGTTGGAAACTAAAAAACAAGAGCGTTGGACAGGAACTAAACACCAAACTCTTCACTTTCTCCCAGGTGTACACATATTACAATGTGGAACACGTTAAATCCGTATACTTTTGTTTTGGTGGTGAGAAATCAAACTTCATCTGACAATGTAAAGCATCAGATTGGCTCTCCTTCCTAACTAACTCCCGGGCCCTTTTAATGTGTATGCTGTTAAAGAACTGTGATTGGATATATTCCTAACTTTTAGCTACATAGCTACTTTTTTTTCATACGCTTTGAACCCTGAGGCTTATAAAACAATGCGGCTAATTTGCAGATTTTTTTTTGCTAACGGCCATAATGCAAATAGTTTAAAAAAACATGCAAAGACACAGAACAGGTGTGTTATTGTTTGTGCTATTGCGCCATCTTTTGGACGAGTTCGCTCACTACAGGTGCTGAAGTGCTACATTGCTCTTCTGTTTCGACTGAGCTATCAACCGGAAGTAGAAGTGCTGTTCCGTCTTCTAGTCGTCCATAGAGTTTCTACTCGTATCGATTCTTCATTTATCACTCCAAGCAACATTTGTAAGTTTTACAATATAACTAAAACAATTCTTATTTACTAAACCGTCCCATGTGTGATGTCTGCAGGAGCGTTTTCATGCATATTTGCACATGCTATGGTAATGTAATGAAGCTAGCGTTGTTAGCATTAGCTAATATGCCAACTAGTTTACGAGTGTCTGCGTGAGTATCATTTATTAAAAACTACATTATTTTTTTATTGTTTCAGTTTTGCAAATTCCTCATTAAATTTCCCAAAACGTCACGGTAGAGTTATTGAGTCTGTTTAGCGGATTGGGGAACTAGCTTCCGCAGCTAGTGGGTCCATGACGATGACTTCTGTTTTGTTTGATCAGCCGTTTTACTGCCGTGCTACAGACACCGTTTGGAAACAATGAAAGTATGTAAATGGGCATTTTGCAATGTGTATATGTGTGGCGTATAGCCTGGTGTGGCTAATATATGGACAAATATTTTTTTTTTCCTAAAATTTAATGGGTGCGGCTTATATACCCGTGAGCTCTATAGTCCAGAAAATACGATAGTTTTACAGCGGTTATTATTACTACCGTTTATTTGTAATACAAATGCCCGGAGCAGCTGAAACCGATGCAAAAAAGTGACCACTCTTGCAACCCGTAACAACGCTTAAACATGGCGATTATCGAAGCCGGAAAACTTACTGACTTTATTTTCATTTATCGTCTGGTTAATTTACTTTTGGAACATCAGCCCAGGTCCTCACCAAAATGCATCAATTCAGTTTGTTTTAAACATTCCGTTAAGTGATCCAGCATCTATAAAATTATAAAAAGATATTGCTGAATTCCTATGTCCAACATTATTTTATTTGTGACAGTCCAAATATGATCTCCTCTTTTCTCAGCCATATGTTGTGTACCTGTGTCAGTTCGCCTGTAACTTTTAAACGTGGTGAATAAAAACACCAAATAGCGCCTGTAGTTTCAGTCTTGATAAATCACATTCCCTGTGCTGAATGATCTTTTGGAAAAAATGAAGGTAAACATTTACAAAATATTTTTTTGTAAAAATAACTAAATTCACAACGTATACAGGTAAAAGCCAGTAAATTAGAATATTTTGAAAAACTTGATTTATTTCAGTAATTGCATTCAACAGGTGTAAGCAGATGACATGGCACCCCAAACCATCACCCAACCATGCAAATTTTGCATTTCCTTTGGAAATCGAGGTCCCAGAGTCTGGAGGAAGACAGGAGAGGCACAGGATCCACGTTGCCTGAAGTCTAGTGTAAAGTCTCCACCATCAGTGATGGTTTGGGGTGCCATGTCATCTGCTGGTGTCGGTCCACTCTGTTTCCTGAGATCCAGGGTCAACGCAGCCGTCTACCAGCAAGTTTTAGAGCACTTCATGCTTCCTGCTGCTGACCTGCTCTATGGAGATGGAGATTTCAAGTTCCAACAGGACTTGGCGCCTGCACACAGCGCAAAATCTACCCGTGCCTGGTTTACGGACCATGGTATTTCTGTTCTAAATTGGCCCGCCAACTCCCCTGACCTTAGCCCCATAGAAAATCTGTGGGGTATTGTGAAAAGGAAGATGCAGAATGCCAGACCCAAAAACGCAGAAGAGTTGAAGGCCACTATCAGAGCAACCTGGGCTCTCATAACACCTGAGCAGTGCCAGAAACTCATCGACTCCATGCCACGCCGCATTAACGCAGTAATTCAGGCAAAAGGAGCTCCAACCAAGTATTGAGTATTGTACATGCTCATATTTTTCATTTTCATACTTTTCAGTTGGCCAACATTTCTAAAAATCCCTTTTTTGTATTAGCCTTAAGTAATATTCTAATTTTGTGACACACGGAATTTTGGATTTTCATTTGTTGCCACTTCAAATCATCAAAATTAAATGAAATAAACATTTGCATGCATCAGTCTGTGTGCAATGAATACATATAATGTACAAGTTACACCTTTTAAATGCAATTACTGAAATAAATCAAGTTTTTCAAAATATTCTAATTTACTGGCTTTTACCTGTATATCTGCGGCTTATAGTCCGGTGTGGCTAATATATGAAAAAATATGTTTTTATTCTAAAATTTAGTGGATGCATCTTATATACGAAAATTATTATCCAAGGAAATTAACACTGCAGGCTTGATTAGAGTGTGGAAAGTAGTAGTTTTTATTGGCACCTAAAGTACTCTGTCTGTTTGCGTCTCTAATCCTAACATAATCTGTTCCAGGGTCAAAGTACATACATGTCAACATTTGTGTTTTATATAAAATGTAGGAAATGATATATTAGTGTATGATAAAGAACTGTTATCTGCTTTGGATGTGAGTCCTCGGTCTTCACACAACACTCTTAGGGTTGTACGATATACCGGTATTAGTATAGTACCGCGATACTAATGAATCATATTCATCCAAAACTAATGTAAAACACCCAAACATAGAATAGAATAGAATGGAGTTTATTGTCATTATATTTGCATATAACGAGATTTAAGGTGCGGTAGTGGGAACAAATATGGGGTAAAAATAAATTACACAACAGGTAATAAAGAAAAAACTAACAATTGAAATAAACAGACTACTATCCAATAAAAATAATAAGCAATCCTGTACAACATACAAAACACTATAGAAATACAAAATAAACAACAGAAGAATAGGTGATTATTACATTTTAACAGAAGTGTAGATAATACATGTTGAAAGAGCAAGTAAGCAGATATTAACAGTAAATGAACAAGTAGATTAATAATTCATTTTCTACCACTTGTCCTTAATAATGTTGACAAAATAATAGAATGATAAATGACACAATATGTTACTGCATATGTCAGCAGCTAAATTAGGAGCCTTTGTTTGTTTACTTACTACTAAAAGACAAGTTGTCTAGTATGTTCACTATTTTATTTAAGGACAAACTTGCAATAAGAAACATATGTTTAATGTACCCTAAGATTTAAAAAAAAAAATAAAGCCAATAATGCAATTTTTTGTGGTCCCCTTTATTTAGAAAAGTACTGAAAAAAAATAATTAAAAAAATAAAATAAAAAGAAAAGTACCGAAAAGTGAAGCATTGCAAAACAAGAAGTAAAACATGCAGCAAAGTCGGTTTCACTACTTGACACTTTTGTGTATGCATGATTGTTTTCCTCCCTTCATTCCTTTTTTAATGTATTCCTTTCTGCTGTACGGTCTGCGGCGCTACGTTTGGAAACGTACTTTCTTCAGAAACATGTCAGGTCCATTTCAAGCACGCTCATTAGTTTCAGAAGGCGGTACGGGTTAATTAAAAATAATTCCCGGCCACGGCAGCCGGTCCGGCTGGCCAAGTGACACCAGGGGACGGCGAAGCTGCACACATTTTCCGGCTACGGCTAGCACCTAATTAGCGGCGGAGTAGGAATATTTTACCGCAAATTAACATGCCGCTCTTTCGGCGTGGACTCTAATTGACGAGCCTCATCCGAGGGCCCGAGGAGGAGCGCGGCTCGACGGGAGCGCGCGGCGGGAGAGTCATGCGTGGAATGTTTAAGCGTTCCGTAATTAGCGGGAATCGAAAAAGCTGCTTGTTTTCTGCTGGACTTAAGTGGATTCTCTCGGGCGCAGCACCTTCACCCGGTGTGTTCTCCCATGACCCCGGCTGCTCCCATCCCAGCGTGGAAGCAGGTGGGAATGTTGCGCAGGTGAGAAGGCGGCTGTGATAAACATCACATAATCCACGAGGAGTGAAAGACGCAACCTAATCAAAGCATTTGGATCGTAATCCCGCTGAATCGCATAAACCCTCCAGATGACATATTTCAAACCCGAGGGCGGGCCGACATTCCCGAAGAGAGTGGAGCCGTATGAATATTTGATCCCGGGGTGTTGACACGACTCGCGGGGAATGCGTGGTAAAGGACAATAAGAACGTGAAAGTCAAAGCTCTGACATTTGAACACTTACTGGCATTTGCAAGTCAGGCTTTAAGAGTTATAAATTCATTCTTTTATAGACGTAGCGCATACTTGCCAACCTTGAGACCTTCGATTTCGGGAGGTTGGGGGCGTGGTTAAGAGGGGAGGAGTATATTTACAGCTAGAATTCACCAAGTCAAGTATTTCATATATATCCATCCATCCATTTTCTACCGCTTATTCCCTTTGGGGTCGCGGGGGGCGCTGGAGCCTATCTCAGCTACAATCGTATATATATATATATATATATATATATATATATATATATATATATATATATATATATATATATATATATAAAAGAAATACTTGACTTTCAGTGAAATCTAGCTATAAATAAATATATATATATATATATGTATATATATATATATATATATAAAAGAAATACTTGACTTTCAGTGAAATCTAGCTATAAATATATATATATATATATATATATATATATATATATATATATATATATGTATGTATATATATATATATATATATATATATATATATATATATATATATATATATATATATATATATATATATACTTGAATTTCAGTGTTCATTTATTTACACAAATACACATACATAACACTCATCTACTCATTGTTGAATTGTCCATCCTTGTTCTATTCTTTGTCACTATTTTTCCAACCATGCTGAACACCCTCTCTGATGATGCATTGCTGTGTGGCACGCACAAAAGTGCTTTCATCAAATGCACTAGAGTCTGGAATCTTCCATCTCTCCCTAGCATGGCCCAAAACCGGTCAATCTTTGCCTCCTGAGGAAGATCTTCACTGCCAAGCACTTGGTAGTCCACTACTTCTTCCCGGAGGCTATCCAGGTCCAATCGCAGCTGCGGCTTGGAACTTACAAGCGTATTTCTTCATCTTACTCGTCGTCAGCGTCGCCACGGCTGTATCTTCCTCGTTCTTCTGCTTCGTCTCCTTGTTGTGTGCGCAGTTGTGCACTGCACTCTCTAAAAGCCGTAGATGTTATTGTCACATATGCATGTACAGTAAATGGCAGTATTGTCCTGTTTAAGAGTGTCACAACATTGCTGTTTACGGCAGACAAACTGCTTTACGGTAGACGAAAACGTGACTGCTGTTGTTGTGTGTTGTTTCCGCGCTGGGATGAAACTGCCTAACAATAAACCCACATAAGAAACCAAGAACTCGTCCTCGATCATTCTACAGTTATAACGTGATTGGGCAGGCACGCTGTTTATATTGTGGGAAAGCGGACTCAGGTCCACATGGAGCTGGAGGGGGCGTGGCCTCCAGCTCCGCCTGAAATTTGTCCCGTGAGGTTTTCGGGAGAGGCGCTGAATTTCGGGAGTCTCCCGGAAAATCCGGGAGGGTTGGCAAGTATGACGTAGCGAGGGATGGGATGTAGCTAGCTATAGGACGCGTTCGGTTTTTTTGCAGGACACAGGTCATCAGCATGTGTTATCACAATATAATGATAGTAATAAAAACTTTATTGTCATTTAAACCGGTGTTTTTCAACCTTTTTTTAAGCCAAGGCACATTTTTTGCGTTGAAAAAATCCAGAGGCACACCACTAGCAGAAATCATTAAAAAACGAAACTCAGTTGATCGCGGAGGGTGTGTCAGTCGATCGCCAGCCAGGCATTTAAAAAATAGACCTAAAAATGAGCCATCATCAATCTTCACCAAGACGTCATTTGATTGACATTCACAGCACCCGAGGGTCTTGTGAGATGACGCTGGCTGCTGTGAGATCATTATTAAGAAAAAAAATGACCGACAGGATGGCGAGAAACACTTTTTATTTTAACAGACTCTCGCGCCGTACCTGCCGTCAAAACTCTAAAGACCGACTGCACATTTCTTACCTTCACAATAAAAGCGCTGCTTCATGCTGCCTGCGCTAACAAAATAAGAGTCTCAGAAAGCTGGCCTGCACAAGCGAGCAAGCTACGGAGTTTTCCGCCAATGTTTTTCTTGTAAAGTGTATGGAAGCTGGACAAATAAGATGCCAAAAACCAACCACTTTCATGTGGTACTGGACAGAGAGGAATTTTTTTCTCCTCCATTTGAAAATGTGGACGTTATCAGCACTACTGTCTTCATGAAAGAAAGGCATCTATATGTGTTAAACATGCTTGTATTATCATTAAACACCTTTAACTTGTAAACAAAAATGTCTCTTTCATAAATAAATGAATATAAATTGTATATATGAATGAGGTAGATCCCCTCGACTTGGTCAATTGAAAAGTAGCTCGCCTGCAGAAAAAGTGTGGGCATCCCTGCTTTAAACCATAACCAACCATGCATCAATACAGATCTTGTCTCAACGTAGGTGTACTGTCACAACCTGTCACATCACGCTCTGACTTATTTTTAGTTGTTTGCTGTTTTCCTGTGTGTAGTGTTTTAGTTCTTGTCTTGCGCTCCTATTTTGGTGGCTTTTTTCTCTTTTTTTAATATTTTCCTGTAGCAGTTTCATGTCTTCCTTAGAGCGATATTTCCTACATCTACTTTGTTTTAGCAATCAAGAATATTTCAGTTGTTTTTATCCTTCTTTGTGGGGACATTGTTGATTGTCATGTCATGTTCAGATGTACTTTGTGGACGCCGTCTTTGCTCCACAGTAAGTCTTTGCTGTCGTCCAGCATTCTGTTTTTGTTTACTCTGTAGCCAGTTCAGTTTTAGTTTCATTCTGCGTAGCCTTCCCTAACCTTCAATGCCTTTTCTTAGGGGCACCACCTTTTGTTTATTTTTGGTTTAAGCATTAGATACCTTTTTACCTGCACGCTGCTAACCGCTGTCGTCTGCATATTGTGATCACGACAAACCATGTTTCCGACATTTAAAAAGCAATTAGCTATGGCACATTATTTGCGGATTATAATTACCGGTTTGTGAAAAATATTTTTAACCCATTTAGGTGAAATCACATAATCTCCCACGGCATGCTTAAAAAACACTGGTTTAAACGTAGTAGTTGGTAGTACCTTTATTTTGAAATCCTATCTTCTTCCGGTAGTCTATCTGCGTCCTCATTTGCTGTTAAGACATGCCGTGAGGAGGTGAGTGTTTTCTCTGCTCTAAGAGAATATAACAAGTAAACTGTGAAACGAGGTTATAATGTACTCTAGTGCTGCTAATGTTGCTGATATGTGCACTTGTTTTGCTCAGAGTTTGAGTGTTTTAGCAAACGTTTTGCTAGTGTAGTGTTCAGCAGCACTTCTCACTCACACACACAGTGGCTGCTGCGCTTCATTGAAGTTTTCCCTCCATTTTAGACAGGTGTGCAGCAGAGCCATGCGTCGTAATGCTGCCACATTACTTCCTGTTTATTTCATACAGGGATGTTTCTGTTGCTCCCAAAACTTTGTTTTATTTTTCTGTACTGTTTTAATTCATTGTTTATTTTCCATCCATCCATCCACCCATCTTCTTCCGCTTATCAGAGGTCGGGTCGCGGGGGCAGCAGCCTAAGCAGGGAAGCCCAGACTTCCCTCTCCCCAGCCACTTCGTCCAGCTCTTCCCGGGGGATCCCGAGGCGTTCCCAGGCCAGCCGGGAGACATAGTCTTCCCAACTTGTCCTGAGTCTTCCCCGTGGCCCCCTACCGGTCGGATGTGTCCGAAACACCTCCCTAGGGAGGCGTTCGGGTGGTATCCTGACCAGATGCCCGAACCACCTCATCTGGATCCTCTCCATGTGGAGGAGCAGCGGCTTTACTTTGAGTTCCTCCCGGATGGCAGAGCTTCTCACCCTATCTCTAAGGGAGAGACCCGCCACCCGGCGGAGGAAACTCATTTCGGCCGCTTGTACCCGTGATTTTGTCCTTTCGGTCATAACCCAAAGCTCATGACCATAGGTGAGGATGGGAACGTAGATCGACCGGTAAATTGAGAGCTTTGCCTTCTGGCTCAACTCCTTCTTCACCACAATGGATCGATACAGCGTCCGCATTACTGAAGACGCCGCACCGATCCGCAGAGGTGGGACCAAGTCATTGTTTTGCAAGTCACAAGTAAGTCTCAAGTCTTTGCCCTCAAGTCCGAGTCAAGTCCCGAGTCAAGACAGGCAAGCCCCGAGTCAAGTCCAAAGTCAAGACTGGAAAGTCTCAAGTCAAGTCCTAAGTCCTGCATTTTGAGTTTCGAGTCCTTTCAAGTCCTTTTAACCACAGACTAATATATTAACACAGATTGTGTATGCTTTTCAAATGCTGTATTTATTTATTAAAACAAGTGCATTTTAAATTGCAGGAAAGAAAATTGTGCTGACATTGCACTTTATAATAGCACTATTAACCAGTCATTTTAAACATTAACTCATTCCTTTACAGAACAAACACATTGAAAAATAAAGTGCAAATGTACTTATTTGTACAAAAGTGTTAACATTGAAAAAACATGACATATACGTGAACATAACAAAAAAGTTGTACTTTTTATATGTCAGGGCCCTATGCTGCATTGCATTTGCAAAAGACCAAATTAGCCAAGAGTCTGTCAGTCATTTGTGCACGATGGGGGCGTAGTATGATGCCACCATGGCTGAAAACTCGCTCCACTGGAGCACTGGAGGCAGGCACTGCCAAGAGTCTCATGGCCACTCGGAACAGTGAATGTTCTGGGCATGTTCAATGCCCAGAACAAAAGGGGGGAGAGAGTTGTTTTGGGTTGGTGCACTACTTGTAAGTGTATCTTGTGTTTTTTATGTTGATTTAATCAAAAAAAGAAAAAAAAAAAAAAGATTTCTTGTGCGGCCCGATACCAATCGATCCACGGACCAGTACCGGGCCGCGGCCCGGTGGTTGGGGACCACTGAGGTAAACAACCAACAGTATGTCAGAAAGCTAGCTAAAACGGTACACATATTCATAATATAGTATACATTTTAACTGACCTTTATTTTACTATTTTTGTCTTTTTTTAGGTGGCTAAAATACGCGGTGCTGCTGACCGCCGTCCAACGTTGCGTGTGATATATTGACTAACGTAACCCTGCTTGAAAAAAATCACTGAACAAAAAGTATGAATAAGGTAGTGAACTGCAACAGATTCCCGTGTTTGCAATAACGTTATAACGTTAGCAGTGAGTTTACAGCCTCACTGATTTAACTACACAGCAAATACAAGTCACATTACTTAGCCAATAAACGTTATCTTACATTCAAAACTTACCGTTTTTTGTGCAACTTCAAATGCCGGACGAAGTTGGAAGTTGTTGCCTCTCCATCAGTAATTTTCGAACCGCATGTGTTGCATACTGCAAACCGTTTTGTGTTGACCACCTCGTAATTTTTATACCCAAACAAAATTATTTTAGGTATCATTTTTTGTTCACTGGCGTGTGGTTTGGACATGTCTTCTTCGTTGGTTGTCCTGCAATTTGATTGGATGAATGCTGTGTGATGAAAACAAAGTAGATCTAATTTGATTGGCTGTTGTACTGAGACCACACCAGCTGACACACGCAACGCTGATAGACAAGTACACGATGAAAAATACGGAGCGCTCCCGAATAACTTTTTCATCTTTGGGTTTTGGGGAAAGTAGCAAGTCATGTCAAGTCATGTCAATTCAAAAGGCTCAAGTCCAAGTGAAGTCACAAGTCATTGATGTTAAAGTCTAAGTCGAGTTGCAAGTATTTTTACATTTTGTCAAGTCGAGTCTAAAGTCATCAAATTCATGACTCGAGTCTGACTCGAGTCCAAGTCATGTGACTCGAGTCCACACCTCTGCCGATCCGCCTGTCGATCTCACGATCCACTCTTCCCTCACTCGTGAACAAGACCCAATGAGAGCTGAAGATCATGGCCAAATGAAGCCATCAGGACTAGAGATGTCCGATAATGGCTTTTTTGCCTATATCCGATATTCCGATACTGTCCAACTCTTAATTACCGATTCCGATATCAACCGATACCGATATATACAGTCGTGGAATTAACACATTATTATGCCTAATTTTGTTGTGATGCCCCGCTGGATGCATTAAAACAATGTAACTTTACCATGAATTGATTAACGTGGACCCCGACTTAAACTAGTTGAAAAACTTATTCGGGTGTTACCATTTATGTTACGTCTTGGGCGCATGGTTGAGATTGTCGTGTTCCTTCCAAGGCAGAAGACAAGCAGGAGTATCGTGGAGGTAAGATGAAATATATTTAATTATTTTAAGGCAGGATCAAAATTACAAAACAGAGGACGCTCGCAAGCGTGGAGCTAAACAAAAACCAAAATGTCACCAAGGGTGATAAACAAGGAATGCGAGCGTGCACAAACTTACTACAACGAGCAGAAAACCAGGGAGAACGTAAATGTTGCATAAAGCAAACATTGACCCAGCACTTACTGCTGGGTGACAGGAAACTATAAAGGGGAGTGATTAGCCAAAACACCTGGTGAAAACACTAATTGCCAAAACTAAGACAGGTGAGGAGAATCAGTGCCCATGGAAACCAGCAGTAAACAGGGAAAGAGTGTGCACCCAGGAAACAGACTAAAGCAGAAACATAACCAACATAAATCATGTCATGATCCGGGTAACGGATCATGACAATTTAGTGGTCAATTGTACGGAATATGTACTGTATTGTGCAATCTACTAATACAAGTTTCAATCAATCAATCAAAAACAAGGTTTTCCAAAATAACAGAACAACTTCAATTCCAGTTGCCAAATGCCAACATGGCACTACCATATTTTTTATTGAAGTCACAAAGTGCATTATTTTTTTTAACATGCCTCAAAACAGCAGCTTAGAATTTGGGACATGCTCTCCCTGAGATAATCCTGATACCCTCCACAACTATGGGAAATACTATACTTTGACTTTCACATAGTGCATTATTTTTTTTTAAACATGCCTCAAAACAACAGCTACAAAAACACTGAAGGCACACAGCTTCAGTCCAGAGTATACTAGAGCATACTTGGGGTTCAGGTGGGTTGGGGGGTTGTGGGGTGTTTGAGGTGGGCGGGGTTTGGTGGTAGCGGGGGTGTATATTGTAGCGTCCCGGAAGAGTTAGTGCTGCAAGGGGTTCTGGGTATTTGTTCTGTTGTGTTACGGTGCGGATGTTCTCCCGAAATGGGTTTGTCATTCTTGTTTGGTGTGGGTTCACAGTGTGGAGCATATTTGTAACAGTGTTAAAGTTGTTTATACGGCCACCCTCAGTGTGACCTGTATGGCTGTTGATCAAGTATGCATTGCATTCACTTATGTGTGTATTAAAGCCGCATATATAATGTGACTGGGCACGCCGTTTGTATGGAGGAAAACCTGACGTGACGACAGGTTGTAGAGGACGCTAAAGGCAGTGCCTTTAAGGCACGCCCCCAATAATGTTGTTCGGGTGGGGCAATGAAATTCGGGAGTCTCCCGAAATATCGGGAGGTTGAAACCGATACCGATAATTTCCGATATTGCATTTTAAAGCATTTATTGTCCGATATTATCGGACATCTCTAATCAGGACCGCATCATCTGCAAAAAGCAGAGACCTAATCCTGCAGCCACCAAACGGGATCCCCTCAACGCCCTGACTGCGCCTAGAAATTCTGTCCATAAAAGTTATGAACAGAATCGGTGACGAAGGGCAGCCTTGGCGAAGTCCAACCCTCATTGGAAACAGGTCCGACTTACTGCCGGCAATGCGGACCAAGCTCTGACACTGATCATACAGGGAGCGGACCGCCACAATCAGACAGTCCGATACCCCATACTCTCTCAGCACTCCCCACAGGACTTCCCGAGGTTTATTTGTTTATTTTCCTATTATATAAAAATATTAGACAGTGGTGTATTAAGTTTCAGTGTATTTGTAATTGTGATGTAGCTTTTGTGACATTTGTGAATGCTTTATATAGCAATTCTGGTCATTTAAGCTCACTTGCTGTTAAGACATGTCGTGAGGAGACTGGTGTGCTGCAGAGTCATGTGTCTGAGGCCCCTTCTACACAGAGCAGTGATGTGCCGTCGGGGCCAGCAAGGCCTTCTTTGCTGGCCTAACATAACCAGAAATCATGATCATAATTAAAGATACAATAATTTTTTTATTTACTTTCCCTAAATACCTAAAAGTATTCATATTCTCTTCATGTCATATTATGCTTGTTCCAGTGCTGTTGTTTTTAGTTTTAGTTTATATCCAATCAGAATTCATCCAGCTTATGCAGAATCAACAATTTGGGCGTCTGTGCACTGTAAGTGAACGGGGACATACAGTTGATAGACAATTGCGATAGCCAATCAGATCACGAGTTGTTATGGTAAATGGGTTATACTTGTATAGCACTTTTCTACCTTCAAGGTACTCAAAGCGCTTTGACACTATTTCCACATTCACCCATTCACACGCACATTCACACACTGATGGCGGGAGCTGCCAAGCAAGGCCCTAACCACCACCCATCAGGAGCAAGGGCGAAGTGTCTTGGTCAAGGACACAACGGACGTGACGAGGTTGGTAGAAGGTGGGGATTGAACCAGGAACCCTCAACTGCGCCACGCCGTCCCCATTTGTTGTCAGTAAGGCCATCTAGCTGGCCTCACGTTGAACGTGACATTTACGCGTCTTGTGATTGGATACTCACCGGGACCGTTAAGCGTATGAATTTGAGAACACATAGAGTTGAGAGACAGTTACGATAGCCAATCAAATCACAAGTTGTTGACAATAGCCTATCTAAGTAGCCTGATGTTAACGAGACTGTGATTGGATACTCACTTGTCATTCCAAAGTGAGTATCCATTCACAAGTTTCAATTCAGCAGGAAGCGGGAAGTGTTGCGCCGTAGCCAGACCGAGATAGCAGAGAAGGAGAACAAAACGTTGATTAGGTGGCAGATATATATTTGCAAGGCCATTTTCAAGAAGGATATTTAAAGAGAAACGTACATCTTGTCGGCCAACCCCAGAAGCTAGCTCAGCTGTTCTGGCGACGAAATGGGGAAATGCTCGCCATTTCCACTCAAATAAGCCGACGACGAGGGGTACCACTGGCTTATACGGCGTCGAAAAGGTTCTATAAATTGTGAGTTCAGATATTTTATTTTTTCACTTTTAGTATGTTATTTGCTATTTTTATTTTGACAGTACCACATAAGATATGTTTTAATTGCCGATGCGTTTCAATTGTTTTTTATGTGCATGTCACGTACGTAACTTTGGGGACTTTGGGGAAATATATGTGCTGTATGAACTTTGGGGAGGTGAACGGTACTTTGGGCTGTGGGATTGAGTGTGTTGTGCAGGTGTTTGAGTTGTATTGGCGGGTTATATGGACGGGAGGGGGGAGGTGTTTGTTATGCGGGATTAATTTGTGGCATATTAAATATAAGCCTGGTTGTGTTGTGGCTAATAGAGTATATATAAGTCTTGTGTTTATTTACTGTTTTAGTCATTCCCAGCTGAATATCAGGCCCCACCCGCCTCTCACAGCATCTTCCCTATCTGAATCGCTCCCACTGCCCTCTAGTCCTTCACTCTCACTTTTCTCATCTACGAATCTTTCATCCTCGCTCAAATTAATGGGGAAATTGTCGCTTTCTCGGTCCGAATCGCTCTCGCTGCTGGTGGCCATGATTGTAAACAATATGCAGATGTGAGGAGCTCCACAACCTGTGACGTCACGCTCCTCGTCTGCTACTTCCGGTACAGGCAAGGCTTTTTTATCAGCGAACTTTATCGTCGATGTTCTCTACTAAATCCTTTCAGCAAAAATATGGCAATATAGCGAAATGATCAAGTATGACACATAGAATGGACCTGCTATCCCCGTTTAAATAAGAAAATTGCATTTCAGTAGGCTTTTAACAGTTAATTTTACTCATTTTCATTAATTACTAGTTTCTATGTAACTGTTTTTATATTGTTTTACTTTCTTTTCATTCAAGAAAATGTTTTTAATTTATTTATCTTATTTTTTTTTATTTTTTTTTTATTTTTTAAAAGGACCTTATCTTCACCATACCTGGTTGTCCAAATTAGGCACAATAATGTGTTGATTCCACGACTGTATATATCGGTATCGGTTGATATCAGTATCGGTTGATATCGGTATCGGTAATTATTGAGTTGGACAATATCGGGATATCGGATATCAATCAATCATCAATCAATCTTTATTTATATAGCCCTAAATCACAAGTGTCTCAAAGGGCTGCACAAGCCACAACGACATCCTCGGTACAAAGCCCACATACGGGCAAGGAAAAACTCACCCCAGTGGGACGTCGATGTGAATGACTATGAGAAACCTTGGAGAGGACCGCATATGTGGGTAACCCCCCCCCTCTAGGGGAGACCGAAAGCAATGGATGTCGAGTGGGTCTGACATAATATTGTGAGAGTCCAGTCCATAGTGGATCCAACATAATAGTAAGAGTCCAGTCCATAGTGGGGCCAGCAGGACACCATCCCGAGCGGAGACGGGTCAGCAGCGTAGAGATGTTCCCAGCCGATGCACAGGCGAGCGGTCCACCCCGGGTCCCGACTCTGGACAGCCAGCACTTCATCCATGGCCACCGGACCTGTGCCCCCCCCCCCTCAAGGAAAAGGGGAGCAGAGGAGAAAAGAAAAGAAACGGCAGATCAACTGGTCTAACAGGGGGGCTATTTAAAGGCTAGAGTATACAAATGAGTTTTAAGATGGGACTTAAATGCTTCTACTGAGGTAGCATCTCTAATTGTTACCAAAAAGCCATTATCGGACATCCCTAGTAAAACTATATATCGAGATATACTTTTTCGTCCATATCGCCCAGCCCTACCCTGACCTAGCTAGTATGTTTCAGAGTCATGTGACCCTTTGGATCTCTCATTCTCTCTTTGTCTCTCACACACACACGCGCACACACACACACACACACACACACACACATGGAAACAAATGTCATTGTCCGCATTGTGATAATAAAAGCACAAGCATGAAAGCTCACAAGCCCCATACATGCAGTTTCAGTCCCACACACACACACACACACACACACACGGTGGCGGGATACACTACAGAGCTGTGAACACACACATCGGAGCCCCATCGCTGACACATGAAAGCCGACACAGAGTGGAGCAGCCTGGGCAGACCTCAGGGAGCTCTAATGGCCTTGTAGAGTGCAGTCAGGGAGAGTGGGGGTGAAGAGCAGAGCAAGGTGAACATACACACACACACACACACACACACACACAAACATTGAAGGCTGAGAGAAAATGCCACAACTAACTAAAAGAATACAGTACGACACACACATCGGTACAGTCAAGCGGGCGTCGTTCTAAAAGGAGCTGAACATGAATTATGCAGCTTCTTCCTCACATGAGGGGAGTTTCTTCTTCCTCGTCTAAAGCAGCTCTTTTCTCCTCTGACTTTGCTCCCCAACTTTAAAAAACCTGACAGTGTGCCATCTCCTCTATAGCTTCATGGCGCTCCCCGCCCTCCGGGCCCTACTGCCCGCTAACCGCTTACCGCCCCGCTGGACGGGCCCTTGCTGTTCCAGCGGTGTCGGATTCTCACATGCGAGTGAAAGAAGAGAAGCGGAAGTTCTTTGGCCGGCGTGGATCTGGTTCCTCAGTGGAAGGAGCGTCCTCCACGCTGTTTGCTTATCGATAAAGAAAGCCGAGAAAGAAGCGGAGTTTTTTTTGTTTTGGCCGTTGTCCACTAGAGATACAAAGAACAGCAAAAAGACTTGGTGGGTAATCCAAAACCAAACCGATTATCGAATTTGTTTGAAGATGATTCTACAAAACCCAAAACCAGTGAAGTTGGCACGTTGTGTACATCGTAAATAAAAACAGAATACAATAATTTGCAAATCCTTTTCAACCTATATTAAATTATATGACTGCAAAGACAAGATACTTAATGTTCGAACTGAGAAACGTTATTTTTTGCAAATATTAGCTCATTTGGAATTTGATGCCTGCAACATGTTTCAAAAAAGCTGGTTAAGTGACAAAGAAGACTGAGAAAGTTGAGGAATGCTCATCAAACACTTATTTGGAACATCTCACAGGTGAACAGGCTAATTGGGAACAGGTATACCTACCTACTCAGTGGCCTAGTGGTTAGAGTGTCCGCCCTGAGATCGGTAGGTTGTGAGTTCAAACCCCGGCCGAGTCATACCAAAGACTATAAAAATGGGACCCATTACCTCCCTGCTTGGCACTCAGCATCAAGGGTTGGAATTGGGGGTTAAATCACCAAAATGATTCCCGGGCGCGGCCACCGCTGCTGCCCACTGCTCCCCTCACCTCCCAGGGGGTGATCAAGGGTGATGGGTCAAATGCAGAGAATAATCTCGCCACACCTAGTGTGTGTGTGACAATCATTGGTACTTTAACTTTTAACTTTAACTTTAAAAGCAGCTTCCATGAAATGCTCAGTCATTCACAAACAAGGATGGGGCGAGGGTCACCACTTTGTCAACAAATGCGTGGGAAATTTGTCAAACAGTTTAAGAACAACATTTCTCAACCAGCTATTGCAAATAATTTAGGGATTTCACCATCTACGGTCCGTAATATCATCAAAAGGTTCAGAGAATCTGGAAAAATCACTGCACGTAACATTGAATGCCCGTGACATTCGATCCCTCAGGTGGTACTGCATCAAAAGGCGACATCGGTGTGTAAAAGATATCACCACATGGGCTCAGGAACACTTCAGAAAACCACTGTCAGTAACTACAGTTGGTGGCTACATCTGTAAGTGCAAGTTTAAACTCTACTATGCAAAGCGAAAGCCATTTATCAACAACACCCAGAAACGCCGCAGGCTTCGCTGGGCCCGAGCTCATCCAAGATGGACTGATGCAAAGTGGAAAAGTGTTCTGTGGTCTGACGAGTCCACATTTCAACTTGTTTTTAGAAACTGTGGACGTTGTGTCATCTGGACCAAAGAGGTAAAGAACCATCCGGACTGTTAAAGGCACAAAGTTCAAAAGCCAGCATCTGTGATGGTATGGGCGTGTATTAGTGCCCAAGGCATGGGTAACTTACACATCTGTTTACTGAGTGTTGTTAAAAGGAAAGGCCATGAAACACAGTGATAAAAATGCCCCAGTGACAATTTTTTTGCAACATGTTGCTGCCATTAAATTCTAAGTTAATGATTATTTGCACACAAAAAAAATATTTTTCAGTTCGAACATTAAATATGTTGTCTTTGCAGTCCATTCAATTGAATATAAGTTGAAAATGATTTGCAAATCATTGTATTCTGTTTGTATTTACCATTTGCACAAATTCACTGGTTTTGGGTTTTGTAACTGCACATTTAAAAGCTTCAGGAAAAGCTTGAAGAACATCTTGAATGCCTTGAACATGTTAGATTAAAGAACATCTTGGACACGTTAGCGTGAACATCTTGAACCCATAGCTTCAATGTCTTGAAAACGTTAGCTTACAGAACGTTCTGAATATGACACGGACTGATCGCCTTAGACTGGAAAATAAACTCGAACCTGTTAGCTTTAACAACGTTTTGAACGTGTTGGCCTGAAGAAAGTCATGAACATTCTGAACATGTTCGCTTGAGGAAGGTTTTAAATATGTTAGCCTTAAGTACGTCCTGAACGCGTTGACCTGAAAAAACGTCCTGAACACATTAGCTTGAAGAACGTCCTGAACGTGTTAGCCTGAAGAACATCCTGAATGCATTAGCTTGAAGAACGTCTTGTACACTTAGCTTTAAGAACGTCCTGAACATGTTAGCTTGAAGAACATCCTGAATGCATTAGCTTGAAGAACGTCTTATACACTTAGCTTGAAGAACGTCTTATACACTTAGCTTTAAGAACGTCCTGAACATGTTAGCTTGAAGAACATCCTGAACACATCAGTTTGAAGTATGTCCTGAACGTGTCATGATCCGCGGTCCGCATCATGTTTTGTATTTTCTGTTAGTTTTGGACTCCTTTAGTTCTTGTTTGTGCACCTCTGAGTTTGTTTTGGTTACTCATTGTGTTCACCTGTCTCTGATTAGTGCTCGCCCACTCACCTGCTTCCCGAGCACTAATCAGAGGCATTATTTAAGCTTGTCTTTGCCAGTCAGTCGGCCTGGCGTCATTGTTCGCTTCATGCCTGGTCCACGTAAGATTTGCTTGTTAATGCCACAGCTAGTAAGTTTTCCTTGCCATAGTCTATGCTAAGTATTTGCTTTAGCTCCAAGTGCGATCAGCACGTTGTGCCTTCGCCTTGTCTCCCGTTCTGTTGTACTACTTAGATTTTTGAGAATTAAATCATGTTCTTACCTGCACGCTTTGTCCGGAATGGTCCGTCTGCATTTTGGGAGAACGAACCCCGCAGTAAGCTGCGAAAACCACGTCGTGACAGAACGTGTCAGCCTGAAGAACATCCTCAACACGTTAGCTTAAGAACTTCTTCAGCAGACCATCAGTTCAACAACAAGGTTGTTTCCCGGCGTAGAGCTGCAGATAAAGTGGCATTCGCTTCCATTTTCACGCGGCTGACAGCGGGAACGCCAGCAAGCCCGCCGGCAACCCGAGACGCACAAGGTTGCTTCTCTCCTGACTAGTCGGGTGGGAAGTCATCTGTGGGACATTTTCATCTCGCTCTCCAAGCAGCAAGCTTTGCCCTTGCGGGATCGATCCGACGTGACGCTGCAGACTCGGTCAGCGGCGTCCTTATCAGCATTTACTGAGGTTTTAGTTTGCACTTGTAATAACCATCACTAAAAGTGCGTGTTAGCATGCGACTAATGTGTTACCCACAAGATCACGTGGCTGCCGTGTCGTAGGAGTCGTTTTTCCACACTTTATTTCTGCCCTTCCAGCAGACATCTTTGTGTTTATCGTGGAGGATTGAGGGGATTAGATTTAGACTTAGACTTAGACTTCCTTTTTATTGTCATTCAAATTTGAACTTTACAACACAGGTAAGAACGAAATTTCGTTACATAAGCTCATGGTAGTGCAGGATAAAAAAGCAATAAGGTGCATATATAAATAAATAAATATATATAAATATATATATAAAATAAATAAATATATATAAATAGATTACTGTACAGATAAATATATTGCACTTTTTCACATGCATCCACATTTATGGATGTATGTTATATTGTCTTTTTTATTCCAGCGAGTTAATCCATTTTGGGGGGAGTTGAGGGGATAATTTAATTATTTTTTTCAAGAGTCTTACGGCTTGAGGGAAGAAGCTGTTACAGAACCTGGAGGTTCTGCTTCGGAAGCTGCGGAACCTCTTTCGAGAGTCCAGCAGTGAAAACAGTCCTTGGTGGGGGTGGGAGGAGTCTTTGCAGATTTTCTGAGCCCTGGTCAGGCAGCGGCTTTTTGCGATCTCCTGGCTAGGAGGAAGAGGAGTCCTGATGATCTTTTCCGCCGTCCTCACCACTCTCTGGAGAGACTTCCAGGCTGAGGCATTGCAGGCTCCAGTCCAGACAGAGATGCTGTTGGTCAGCAGGCTCTCTATAGTGCCTCTGTAGAATGTGGTGAGAATGGGGAATTAAACAGGAGATTACGTACGGGCGGAATTACGCTGACATGGGGAGGCCTCTGGGGCCAGGAAAAGGGGGAAGAAGAAGTGCTCCATCGCTGCGGATGAAGGTGGCTAAATGACGCCTTTGATTGCACACATGCACTCAGGTGCGCTGAGAAGTACGGTACCCCCAAGCCCCCCTAAATAATTTGCTGTGATTTTTTTTTTGCAAAAAATTGCTGAAAAATTCAATATAAATATGCAGGAATATGAGTTTAAATAAATAATATCATGACCTGTCATTATTCACAATGATTATAAATCATTTGAAGAGCCTTTGTCAGCGCTTATTATCCAATCCAATCCCCTTCCATCAGTAACGACCGCAGTACTAGACTGAAAATCAGTAATGTGCCGTCAAGGCCATGATCATAATTAAAGCTAAACTTATTGTTTCATTTACTTTCCCTAAATATCTAAAAGTATTCATATTCTCTTCATGTCATTTTATGCTCCTTCCAGTGCTGTTGTTTTTAGGTCAGAGTTTGTATCCAATCAGAATTCAGCTAGCCTATGTTGCTATGCTGTATGAAATCTGCCAGGGGCCTTCAGAATCAGCAATGTGGGCGTCCGTGCACTGTAAGTGAACGGGCACTTATAGTTGATAGATAAGTGCGATAACCAATCAGATCACGAGTTGTTGTCAGTAAAGGCCTTCTAGCTCGCCTCACGTTGAACGTGACATTTACGCGTCTTGTGATTGGATACTCACCGGGACCGTTAGCGGATGAATTTGAGAACACATAGAGTTAATAGACAGTTGCGATAGCCAATCAGATCACAAGTTGTTGACAGTAGCCTATCTAGGTAGCCTGATGTTAACGAGACTGTGATTGGATGCTTACTTGTCATTCCAAAGTGAGTCACAAGTTTCAATTTAGCAGGAAGTAGGAAGTGTTGCGCCGTAGCCAGACCGGGATAGCAGAGAAGGAGAACAAAACGTTGATTAGGTGGCAGATATATATTTGCAAGGCCATTTTCAAGAAGGATATTTAAAGAGAAACGTACATCTTGTCGGCCAACCCCGGAAGCTAACTCAGCTGTTCTGGCGACGAAATGGGGAAATGCTCGCCATTTCCACTCAAATAAGCCGACGACGAGGGGTACCACTGGCTTATAAGGCGTCGAAAAGGTTCTATAAATTGTGAGTTGAAATATTTTATTTTTTCACTTTTAATAAGTTGTTTGCTATTTTTGTTTTGACCGTACCACAATAGATATGTTTTAATTGCTAATGCGGGTTAATTGTTTTTTAAATGCGGCAAAAAATAACTAATAATAATTTGTACACTGTCGATGATTCAATGGCCAGTAGGGCGTAAATGTGTTTCTGTATAGTATTTCTCCAGCAATGGTCATGTGGTGACATAAATGATGGTATTTTGAGAGATAATCATTGAAGTCGGACATTACTGAAGGCCTGGGTGGGAAACGCACGGCCTGCCACTGCTTTATATTATTCACATGTGAATAATGCTGTATAATTGACTGTATTTATATTATTCACATGTGAATAATGCTGTATAATTGACTGTATTTATATTATTCACATGTGAATAATACCTTAGTGTTTATTGTTTATTGTGAGCGAACTGTGGTGCTGAATTTCCCCCAGGGATCAATAAAGTACCTTCTATTCTTTTCTATGCTATTCTATAATCCAGTCCACGTTTTCACTGTCACCTTAGCAAGGTGGAGCCAGACCACATCAGCACTGCAGGCTTGGGTGTCCAATTCAGATGTATTTTTTTCGTCAAGTCCGATCTTTTTATGTGGTCGTTCACATACAAATACAGTGTTTACGGACGTGAAGCCGGAAGTAAACATGCTCCAATTCTAATCGTCTCAGTACTGGCGCCTCCGTGGCAATTTCAAGGATCCTGTGCAATCAAATGGTAAAAGGATTACCGTATTTTCCGCACTATAAGCCGCCCCGGGTTATTAGCCGCACCTTCAATGAATGGCATATTTCAAAACTTTGTCCACCTATAAGCCGCCCCGGACTATAAGCCGCGCCTACGCTGCACTAAAGGGAATGTCAAAAAAACAGTCAGATAGGTCAGTCAAACTTTAATAATATATTAAAAACCAGCGTTCTAACAACTCTGTTCACTCCCAAAATGTACGCAAATGTGCAATCACAAACATAGTAAAATTCAAAATAGTGCAGAGCAATAGCAACATAATGTTGCTCGAACGTTAATGTCACAACACACAAAATAAACATAGCGCTCACTTTCTGAAGTTATTCTTCATTCGTAAATCCTTCGTCTTCGGTGTCCGAAGTGAAAAGTTGGGCAAATGTGAGATCCAAAATGGCCGGTTCCGTCTCGTCGAAGTCATCGGAGTCAGTGTCACTGTTATCCAGCAGTTCTGTGAATCCTGCCTTCCGGAAAGCTCGGACCACAGTTGTGACCGAAATATCTGCCCAGGCATTTACGATCCACTGGCAGATGTTGGCGTCGTCTGGCGCTGCCTCCCTGTCTTAGTGAAGGTGTGTTCGCCTTCTGTCATCCATTGTTCCCACGCAGTTAGCAGTCTAGCTTCGAATGCCCTGTTGACACCAATATCTAGCGGCTGGAGGTCTTTTGTCAATCCACCCGGAATGACGGCGAGTATTGAATTAAGCGCGTAAGCTTGTCTCTTAATGTGATGTTATGAGCTAGCAAATATAACAACTACACTACCAAGCATGCAACGATAGTTACGAGCATGCGCGGTAGCCCTGAGAAGCGTTGTATGCTGGCAGTTAGAATGTGGTTATGAGCACGCTGTGAGTAAACGTTGAGAACTCAGTTAACACGCCTCGTCTGCATTATTTATAATTAGACAGACAACACACTTAATAGGAGCCATTTTGGGGTCTTTACATAAACACACAAATGGAAATGAAACGTCACATATCCCAGCATGCACCGCGCGCTTCTTCGTCATCCACTGTTCCCACGCAGTTAGCAGTCTAGCTTCGAATGCCCTGTTGACACCAATATCTAGCGGCTGGAGGTCTTTTGTCAATCCACCCGGAATGACGGCGAGTATTGAATTAAGCGCGTAAGCGTGTCTCTTAATGTGATGTTATGAGCTAGCAAATATAACAACTACACTACCCAGCATGCAACGATAGTTACGAGCATGCGCGGTAGCCCTGAGAAGCGTTGTTGTATGCTGGGAGTTAGAATGTGGTTATGAGCACGCTGTGAGTAAACGTTGAGAACTCAGTTAACACGCCTCGTCTGCATTATTTATAATTAGACAGACAACACACTTAATAGGAGCCATTTTGGGGTCTTTACATAAACACACAAATGGAAATGAAACGTCACATATCCCAGCATGCACCGCGCGCTTCTTCTTCTTCCGGGGGCGGGTGGTTGCTTACAGTACAAGAAGAAGCGCTTCCTGTTCTATGGGGGCGGGTGCTTACCTTGGCGGTTGCTTGCGTAGAAGAAGAAGCGCTTCCTGCTCTACCGGGAAAAAAGATGGCGGCTGTTTACCGAAGTTGCGAGAACGAAACTTTATGAAAATGAATCTTAATATTTATCCATATATAAAGCGCACCGGGTTAAAAGCCGCACTGTCAGCTTTTGAGTAAATTTGTGGTTTTTAGGTGCGGCTAATGGTGCGGAAAATACGGTATACTTGTATAGTGCTTTTCTACCTTCAAAGTTCTCAAAACGCTTTGACACTATTTCCACATTCACCCATTCACACACACATTCACACATTGATGGCGGGAGCTGCCATGCAAGGTGCTAACCACTACCCATCAGGAGCAAGGGTGAGGTGTCTGCCCAAGGACACAACGGACGTGACTCGGGTGGTGGAAGCCGGGGATCGAACCAGGAACCCTCAGGTTGCTGGCACGGACCTCTCTCCCAACCGAGCCACGCCGTCCCCAATCAAAGTCAACATTTTCTGAACCGCGGAGAAGATTATGAAAGAAGATGTCTCCCGCAGTTTTGGGGATCAGTGGTGGAATATTGATTGACGTGAGTTCCTTTTTTTTTTTTTTTTTTTCATTTTATTTTTATTGACATCCAGCATCAGACATTCCTATCCATTACATCATATTCGCATCAATCATATATCTATTGTCTGCCCTAAATGTCAAAATATTTTTGTTTATATCCCACCCATACCACTCATCCCCCCCCCCAAAAACAGAAAGAAACAACAACAAAAACAAAGTAATATCTACAAATACATCAATTAAATAAACAAAGAGAAAAAAAAAATATATATATATATATATATAATAATACATTAATAATAATAGTAATCAGTAATCAGAGTTCCTAAAACATTATTATTTATCAACTATTTATTTTATATCTGTCTATTTTGGTGAATAATGATGACGCTTATCATTTTTTTTTTATTTTATTTTATTTTTTTTTTCTTTTTTTTATGTCCTGTCCAGCTTCTCAGGCAAATCATATAGTTGATGTAGATGCCCATGTCGGCTGTTCAGATTTACTTTACAAAAGAGAAGTGTAGGATACTTCTCTTGTTGCCTTATTTGTATTTGACTTTATTAAATGTATTTATATTATCATTTAGTGCAGCCGGGCCGGAGCAGGAGGGGATAGAAAGAGAAAAAAAAAGAAGACAGAGGGGGAAATTGTGGGGACAAGAGGGGGATTAGACAGAGAGACAAAAACAACAACAGCAAACAACAACAACAACAACAATAGAGCAACATCAGCAAATATGACATGTACAAATATGATGGTAAAAGTAATAGCAAATAAGCAGTTAGCGAAAAATAAAAAATAATACAGAAATAACAATGAGCATTATTACACTACAAATGGATCAATACAAATACCAATAGAAATAGCGCTATTGATAATGAACAATACCAATAATTTACCTTTATTATCAACAATACAGTTGTTTAAATGCAACAATCATATACGTAATGATAACTTGAGATACGAAAGAATGCAGAAAAATGGAGGGGGAGAAAGAGAAGCAACCTACATTAACCTTGTAGATTGTTATAGTCACAATAGGTTAAGCTTTGTCAGTGTGCCATGTGTTACACCCAGTTTACCCTAGGGCAACAACGTTAATATATGTTTGATGAAACGTGATTATGTGCATGAGTGTAAGTATGCATATGTACTTGTATATGTACAGAATGTGTATATGTGTTTGTACAATGAATGTATATGTACAGACCTCTCTCCCAACCGAGCCACGCCGTCCCCAATCAAAGTCAACATTTTCTGAACCGCGGAGAAGATTATGAAAGAAGATGTCTCCCGCAGTTTTGGGGATCAGTGGTGGAATATTGATTGACGTGAGTTCCTTTTTTTTTTTGTTTTTCATTTTATTTTTATTGACATCCAGCATCAGACATTCCTATCCATTACATCATATTCGCATCAATCATATATCTATTGTCTGCCCTAAATGTCAAAATATTTTTGTTTATATCCCACCCATACCACTCATCCCCCCCCCCCCAAAAAAAAGAAAGAAACAACAACAAAAACAAAGTAATATCTACAAATACATCAATTAAATAAACAAAGAGAAAAAAAAATATATGTATATATAATAATACATTAATAATAATAGTATTCAGTAATCAGAGTTCCTAAAACATTATTATTTATCAATTATTTATTTTATATCTGTCTATTTTGGTGAATAATGATGACGCTTATCATTAACATTTGCCATTATGCGACCGGAGCGAAGGAGAGTTCACACCGAAGTGGCATCATAACATTATTTGATTGATTTGTAATAGAAAACTCATAATAAAAATGTCAATATTATTGCGGACAGAAAACTAAGTTCCATACTACTACAGCGTTGCCTTAGTGTTATTTTAGAGTCGTGTTTTGGGGGCTCTGAAGACCGGATGCACTGACAGACTCATAGTCCAGAATGTGGATTTCTTTGGGTGGCTTTTATTTTTACTTCTAATGTTTTCACCATAAATGACAGGTTATTGTGATAGTCCATATCACCCATCCCCCCTGGCCAGGTGTGGACTTTCGGCCTGGAATTTGACACCTGTGGTCTAAATGCCTTAACGTAGCATTACAGTAATAACAGGAAACTAACAAGACAGTGTTCCCTCGCTACAACGCGGTACACTTTACGCAGCCTTTTATGTGTATTAGGGTTGTACGGTATACCGGTACTAATATAGTACAGCTATACTAATGAATCATATTCAGTACCATACCGCCTCGAAAGAGTACCCCCCCCCCCCCCCCACATTTTTTTTTAACGGGTTGTCTTCACGTCATGACATTGCTGGTTTTACGAGCAGAGGAGCATGTTCGGCAGCGCACAATCACGAAGTACTTACAATTAGACACAGTGGGGAGACAGAAAAGGGAAAATGGACGCATTTTTTCCTAAAAACTTACGATAAAGGTGAAGCTATAACACTGAAACGCCCTCAGGAAGAGTTGCTTTAAGACATGGCTAGACAGCGTTTTAGCTACTTCTAAATCACTAATCCTCGCCTCCATGGCGACAAATAAAATCGCTAAACATGCTTCACTACACACCGTAGGAGGATACAATAGCTTACCGGCGTCACAATGTACAAACCCCGTTTCCATATGAGTTGGGAAATTGTGTTAGATGTAAATATAAACGGAATACAATGATTTGCAAATCCTTTTCAACCCGTATTCAATTGGATGCACTACAAAGACAACATATTTGATGTTCAAACTCATAAACTTTTTTTTTGTTGCAAATAATAATTAACTTAGAATTTCATGGCTGCAACACGTGCCAAAGTAGTTGGGAAAGGGCATGTTCACCACTGTGTTACATGGCCTTTCCTTTTAACAACACTCAGTAAACGTTTGGGAACTGAGGAGACACATTTTTTAAGCTTCTCAGGTGGAATTCTTTCCCATTCTTGCTTGATGTACAGCTTAAGTTGTTCAACAGTCCGGGGTCTCCGTTGTGGTATTTTAGGCTTCATAATGCGCCACACATTTTCAATGGGAGACAGGTCTGGACTATAGGCAGGCCAGTCTAGTACTCGCACTCTTTTACTATGAAGCCACGTTGATGTAACACGTGGCTTGGCATTGTCTTGCTGAAATAAGCAGGGGCGTCCATGGTAACGTTGCT
The DNA here is from genome assembly GCF_033978685.3 of Nerophis lumbriciformis. NCBI lineage: Eukaryota > Metazoa > Chordata > Actinopteri > Syngnathiformes > Syngnathidae > Nerophis > Nerophis lumbriciformis. The sequence goes on along the minus strand of NC_084586.2, from coordinate 7,317,676 downwards.
TGGATGGCAACATATGTTGCTCCAAAACCTGTATGTACCTTTCAGCATTAATGGCGCCTTCACAGATGTGTAAGTTACCCATGTCTTGGGCATTAATACACCCCCATACCATCACAGATGCTGGCTTTTCAACTTTGCGCCTATAACAATCCGGATGGTTCTTTTCCTCTTTGGTCCGGAGAACACGACGTCCACAGTTTCCAAAAACAATTAGAAATGTGGAATCGTCAGACCACAGAACACTTTTCCACTTTATATCAGTCCATCTTAGATGAGCTCAGGCCCAGCGAGGCCGACGGCGTTTCTGGGTGTTGTTGATAAACGGTTTTCGCCTTGCATACGAGAGTTTTAACTTGCACTTACAGATGTAGCGACCAACTATAGTTACTGACAGTGGGTTTCTGAAGTGTTCCTGAGCCCATGTGGTGATATCCTTTACACACTGATGTCGCTTGTTGATGCAGTACAGCCTGAGGGATCGAAGGTCACGGGCTTAGCTGCTTACGTGCAGTGATTTATCCAGATTCTCTGAACCCTTTGATGATATTACGGACCGTAGATGGTGAAATCCCTAAATTCCTTGCAATAGCTGGTTGAGAAAGGTTAAACTGTTCAACAATTTGCTCACGCATTTGTTTGTGAATGACTAAGCATTTCATGGAATGTACTTTTATACCCAATCAAGGCACCCACCTGTTCCCAATTTGCCTGTTCACCTGTGGAATGTTCCAAATAAGTGTTTTATGAGCATTCCTCAACTTTATCAGTATTTATTGCCACCTTTCCCAACTTCTTTGTCACGTGTTGCTGGCATCAAATTCTAAAGTTAATGATTATTTGCAAAAAAAAAAAATGTTTATCAGTTTGAACATCAAATATGTTGTCTTTGTAGCATATTCAACTGAATATGGGTTGAAAATTATTTGCAAATCATTGTATTCTGTTTATATTTACATCTAACACAATTTCCCAACTCATATGGAAACGGGGTTTGTAAACAAACGCCATGGGTGGATCTACACCTGACATCCACTGTAATGATACCAAGTACAGGAGCGTATCTAGTCGATACTACTATGATTACATCGATATTTTTAGGCATCACAAAATCTTTTTTCGTTTTTTTAAAATGTATATCATGTTTATAAACTCAGGAAATACGTCCCTGGACACATGAGGACTTTGAATATGACCAATGTATGATCCTGTTACTACTTGGTATCGGATCGATACCTAAATATGTTGTATCATCCAAAACTGAGTAAAATACCAAACAACAGAAGAATAAGTGATTATTACATTTTAACAGAAGTGTAGATAGAACATGTTGAAAGAGAAAATAACCAGACATTAACAGTACATGAACAAGTAGATTTATAATCATTTTTTACAGCTTGTCCCTCATAATGTTGACAAAATAATAGAATGAGAATTGACACAATATGTTACTGCATATGTCAGCAGACTAATTAGGAGTCTTTATTTTCTTACTACTAAAAGACAAGTTGTCTCGTATGTTCACTATTTTATTTAAGGACAAAATTGCAATAAGAAACATATGTTTAATGTACCCTAATATTTTTTGTCAAAATATAGACAATAATGCAATTTTTTGTGGTGCCCCTTATTGTCGAAAAATATCGAAATACATTTTGGTATCGGTACCAAAATATTGGTATCGGGACATCCCTAGTGTGTATATACATGTGTTAGGGCAGGGGTGCTCATTACGTCGATCGCGAGCTACCAGTCGATCTCGGAGGGTGTGTCAGTCGATCACCAGCCAGGCATTAAAAAAATAGTCCTAAAAATGAGCGATCATAAATCTTTACTATGACGTCACTTTCGTCACTTGATTGACATTCACGGCACCAGAGGGTCTTCTGAGATGACGCTGACTGCTGCCAGCTCATTAAAATTATCGACTGGAAGGCGAGAAACACTTTATTTCAACAGACTGGCGCCGTACCTGTCGTCAAAACTCCAAAGACCGACTGCACAGTTGCACAGTTGCGCTAACAAAACAAGAGTCAGAAAGCTGGCGTGCACAAGCTAGCAAGCAAACTCCGTATATTTGCCGACAATGTATTTCTTGTAAAGTGTATACAAAGGAGTACGGAAGCTGGACAAATAAGATGCCAAAAACCAACCACTTTCATGTGGTATTGGACAGAAAGGAGGACTTTTTTCTCCTCCATTCGAAAATGCGGACGTTTTTAGCACCACTGTCTGATTCCAATCAATGCAAGTCATCAGAATCAGGTAATACACCAACTTATATTCTTGTCTTCATGAAAGAAAGGAATCTATATGTGTTAAACATGCCTGTATTTTCTTTAAACACCTTAACTTGTTAACAATATTAACTATATGTGTTAAACATGCTTGCATTATCTTTAAACACCTTTAACTTGTTAACAATATTAACTATATGTGTTAAACATGCTTGGATTATCATTAAACACCTTTAACTTGTTAACAATATTAACTATATGTGTTAAACATGCTTGTATTATCATTAAACACCTTTAACTTGTCAACAATATTAACTATATGTATTAAACATGCTTGTATTATCTTTAAACACCTTTAACTTATTAATAACTATATGTATTAAACATGCTTGTATTATCATTAAACACCTTTAACTTGTCAACAATATTAACTATGTGTATTAAACATGCTTGCATTATCTTTAAACACCTTTAACTTGTTAACAATATTAACTACATGTATTAAACATACTTGTATTATCATTAAACACCTTTAATTTATTAACAATATTAACTATATGTGTTAAACATGCTTGCATTATCATTAAACAATTTTAACTTATTAACAAAAACATATATTTCATAAATAAGTAAATATAAATTATATATATGAATGAGGTAGATCCCCACGACTTGATCAATTGAAAAGTAGCTCGCCTGCAGAAAAAGTGTGAGCACCCCTGTGTTAGGGGTTTTATATATATATATATATATATATATATATATATATATATATATATATATATATATATATATATATATATATATATATATATATACAGTATATATAACATATATAAATATATATAATATATCCTCAAGAGGATATATATATATATATCCTCTTAAGGCCCACGCTGTTTGTTTACATGCTTTTTTTTAATTTCTCTTTGTTTTTTGGGCTTATTGGACCCTAATTAGAATAAAAACTAAGAATCATCTTTTGATATGATGTACTTAGTCCAAAAGTAACAAATGTGTACTTCATGTTTAGTGACATGCTAATTCTTATTTTTACACTTTTTTTTCTCCAAATTCCATTGTATGTTATACTCTTCTGACACCACCAGATGGCAGTATAAGTGTCCACATAAGCAGCCATAAGACCCCAATTCAGTAGTGTACACAATTTTGGAAATAAGAGCTAAAAGGTGCTGTCCACGCATGTGGCCACTAAGCCTTTAATTAATGCCTGTGTGAGAATAGTTTATAAAGTGTGTGGTTAGGGGTTTTACTGTGACGATCTGTCACATTCACGTCGGGTTGTGTTTCCTGGGTTGGTGTTTGTTTCCTGTCAGTGCTCTTATTTTGGTTCCATTTCCTGTGCTGTTCTCCCTCACCTGCTGCTGATTGGCAGCCTGGCCACACCTGGTGTCAATCAGCTGGCTGCTATTTATGCCCGCCTCGCCCTCCAGTCGGTGCTCGAGGATTGTTTGCTGTCTCCTGTTACCTGGTTCCTCTTATCCTGTCTCTGGTAAAGTCATGTTTTCCTGCAACACGCCTGTCATCTCTGCATCCTGGGGTTCACCACCAACAAATCACGACATTTTACAGCCTCAAAACATATACTGTATAAGAAACGAAAATAATTTGTACAGTATTTTGTACTTGTATAGTGTTTTGTATATTGTACAGGATTGCTTATTATTATTATTTTTATTGTTTATTTCAATTCTTAGTTTTTTTCTTTATTACCTTCAAGCTAACGTCTTCAAGACGTTCTGCAAGCTAACACGTACAAGCTAACGTGTTCAGGGGGGCGGGCCCAATATTTGTTATATTTTAGGCCTTCCTGAACCCCTTCCTGTGACTAATGCTGGTAAAAAAAAACTTACGTGTGTGTCAAAATGGCAAAATAGAAGAAATCATAATAAACAAGTAAGCTAGCTAGATGGTTAGCTAACTAGCAAGCTCGTTTCGGTGCTCCAGAGTAAAAACTAAAGTTTTCAGGACATTCTTCCAGCTAATGTGATCAGGCCATTCTTCAAGCTAACAGGTTCAAGACGTTCAAGCTAACATGTTCAAAATGTTCAAGCTAACATGGTCAAGACGTACAAGCGAACATGTTCAGGACGGTCTTCAGGCTAACATGGTCAAGACTTTCAAGCTAACATGTTCAAGACGTTCAAGCTAACATGGTCAGGACGTTCTTCAAGCGAACATGTTTAAAACACTCAAGCAATTTTGTTCAAGACATTCGGCAAGCTAACACGTTCTAAATGTATAAGCTAACATGTTCAGGACGTTCTTCACGATAACATTTATTTTAGACGTTCAAACTAACGTGTTCAGGACATTCTTCGAGAATTACATTTTCAAGACATTCAATCTAACGCGTTCAAAATATTCAAGCTAACGTGTTGAAGACGTTCTGCAAGCTAACACGTTCTAAACGTATAAGCTAACGTGTTCAGGATGTTCTTAAAGCTAACATGTTTAAGACGTTCAAACTAACGTGTTCAGGACGTTCTTAAAGCTAACATGTTTAAGACGTTCAAACTAACGTGTTCAGGTCATTCTTCAAGATTTACTTGTTCAAGACATTCAAGCTAATGTGTTCAAGACGTTCTTCAAACTAACGTGTTCAGGACGTTCTTAAAGTTAACATGTTCAAGACGTTCAAGCTAACATGGTCAGGACGTTCTTCAAGCGAACATGTTTAAAACATTCAAGCAATTGTGTTCAAGACATTCGGCAAGCTAACACGTTCTAAACGTACACGCTAACGTGTTCAGGACGTTCTTCACGATAACATTTATTTTAGACGTTCAAACTAACGTGTTCAGGACATTCTTCGAGAATTCAATTTTCAAGACATTCAATCTAACGCGTTCAAAATATTCAAGCTAACGTGTTGAAGACGTTCTGCAAGCTAACACGTTCTAAACGTATAAGCTAACGTGTTCAGGACGTTCTTAAAGCTAACATGTTTAAGACGTTCAAACTAACGTGTTCAGGACGTTCTTAAAGCTAACATGTTTAAGACGTTCAAACTAATGTGTTCAGGACGTTCTTCAAGCTAACATGTTTAAGACGTTCAAACTAACGTGTTCAAGTCATTCTTCAAGATTTACATGTTCAAGACATTCAATCTAACGCGTTCAAAATATTCAAGCTAACGTGTTCAAGACGTTCTGCAAGCTAACACGTTCTAAACGTATAAGCTAGCGTGTTCAGGACGTTCTTAAAGCTAACATGTTTAAGACGTTCAAAATAACGTGTTCAGGACGTTCTTCAAGCTAACATGTTTAAGACGTTCAAACTAATGTGTTCAGGACGTTCTTCAAGCTAACATGTTTAAGACGTTCAAACTAACGTGTTCAGGTCATTCTTCAAGATTTACATGTTCAAGACATTCAAGCTAATGTGTTCAAGACGTTCTTCAAGCTAACCTGCTCAAGACATTCAAGCTAACGTGTTCCAAATATTCAAGCTAACGTGTTCAAGACATTCTGCAAGCTAACATGTTCTAAACGTATAAGCTTACGTGCTCAGGACGTCCTTTAAGCTAACATGTTTAAGACGTTCAAACCAACGTGTTCAGGACATTCTTCAAGATTTGCATGTTCAAGACATTCAAGCTAATGTGTTCAAGTCATTCTTCAAGATTTACATGTTCAAGACATTCAATCTAACACGTTCAAAATATTCAAGCTAACGTGTTCAAGACGTTCTGCAAGCTAACACGTTCTAAACGTATAAGCTAACGTGTTCAGGACGTTCTTAAAGCTAACATGTTTAAGACGTTCAAACTAACGTGTTCAGGACGTTCTTCAAGCTAACATGTTTAAGAAGTTCAAACTAACGTGTTCAGGACGTTCTTCAAGCTAACATGGTTAAGACGTTCAAACTAATGTGTTCAGGACGTTCTTCAAGCTAACATGTTTAAGAAGTTCAAACTAACGTGTTCAGGTCATTCTTCAAGATTTACATGTTCAAGACATTCAAGCTAATGTGTTCAAGACGTTCTTCAAGCTAACCTGCTCAAGACATTCAAGCTAACGTGTTCCAAATATTCAAGCTAACGTGTTCAAGACATTCTGCAAGCTAACATGTTCTAAACGTATAAGCTTACGTGCTCAGGACGTCCTTTAAGCTAACATGTTTAAGACGTTCAAACCAACGTGTTCAGGACATTCTTCAAGATTTGCATGTTCAAGACATTCAAGCTAATGTGTTCAAGTCATTCTTCAAGATTTACATGTTCAAGACATTCAATCTAACACGTTCAAAATATTCAAGCTAACGTGTTCAAGACGTTCTGCAAGCTAACACGTTCTAAACGTATAAGCTAACGTGTTCAGGACGTTCTTAAAGCTAACATGTTTAAGACGTTCAAACTAACGTGTTCAGGACGTTCTTCAAGCTAACATGTTTAAGAAGTTCAAACTAACGTGTTCAGGACGTTCTTCAAGCTAACATGGTTAAGACGTTCAAACTAATGTGTTCAGGACGTTCTTCAAGCTAACATGTTTAAGAAGTTCAAACTAACGTGTTCAGGTCATTCTTCAAGATTTACATGTTCAAGACATTCAAGCTAATGTGTTCAAGACGTTCTTCAAGCTAACCTGCTCAAGACATTCAAGCTAACGTGTTCCAAATATTCAAGCTAACGTGTTCAAGACATTCTGCAAGCTAACATGTTCTAAACGTATAAGCTTACGTGCTCAGGACGTCCTTTAAGCTAACATGTTTAAGACGTTCAAACCAACGTGTTCAGGACATTCTTCAAGATTTGCATGTTCAAGACATTCAAGCTAATGTGTTCAAGTCATTCTTCAAGATTTACATGTTCAAGACATTCAATCTAACGCGTTCAAAATATTCAAGCTAATGTGTTCAAGACGTTTTTCAAGCTAACGTGCTCAAGACATTCTAGCTAACGTGTCCCGGACATTCTTCAAGCTAACGTGTTCATAATATTCAAGCTAACGTGTTCAAAGATGTTCTGCAAGCTAACACGTTCTAAACGTACAAGCTAGCATGTTCAGGGGAGCGGGCCCAATATTTGTTACATTTTAGGCCTTCCTGAACCCCTCCTTGTGACTAATGCTGGTAAAAAAAAACTTACGTGTGTGTCAAAATGGCAAAATAGAAGAAATCATAATAAACAAGTAAGCTAGCTAGATGGTTAGCTAACATTAGCTGGACATTCTTCCAGCTAATGTGATCAGGCCATTCTTCAAGCTAACAGGTTCAAGACGTTCAAGCTAACATGTTCAAAATGTTCAAGCTAACATGTTCAAAATGTTCAAGCTAACATGTTCAGGATGTTCGTCAAGTTAATATGGTCAAGACATTCAAGCTAACATGGTCAAGACTTTCAAGCGAACATGTTCAGGACGGTTTTCAGGCGAACATGTTTAAAACATTCAAACTAACATGTTCAAGACATTCTACAAGCTAACACGTTCTGAATGTATAAGCTAACGTGTTCAGGACATTCTTTAAGCTAACATGTTTAAGACGTTCAAACTAACGTGTTCACGACATTCTTCAAGATTTACATGTTCAAAACATTCAAGCTAATGTATTCAAGACGTTTTTCAAGCTAACCTGCTCAAGACATTCAAGGTAACGTGTTCAAGACATTTTTTAAGATAACGTGTTCAAACTATTTAAGCTAACGTGTTCAAGACGTTCTGCAAGCTAACACGTTCTAAACGTATAAGCTAACGTGTTCAGGACGTTCTTAAAGCTAACATGTTTAAGACGTTCAAACTAACGTGTTCAGGACGTTCTTCAAGCTAACATGGTTAAGACGTTCAAACTAATGTGTTCAGGACGTTCTTCAAGCTACCATGTTTAAGAAGTTCAAACTAACGTGTTCAGGTCATTCTTCAAGATTTACATGTTCAAGACATTCAAGCTAATGTGTTCAAGACGTTCTTCAAGCTAACCTGCTCAAGACATTCAAGCTAACGTGTTCCAAATATTCAAGCTAACATGTTCAAGACATTCTGCAAGCTAACATGTTCTAAACGTATAAGCTTACGTGCTCAGGACGTCCTTTAAGCTAACATGTTTAAGACGTTCAAACCAACGTGTTCAGGACATTCTTCAAGATTTGCATGTTCAAGACATTCAAGCTAATGTGTTCAAGTCATTCTTCAAGATTTACATGTTCAAGACATTCAATCTAACGCGTTCAAAATATTCAAGCTAACGTGTTCAAGACGTTCTGCAAGCTAACACGTTCTAAACGTATAAGCTAACGTGTTCAGGACGTTCTTAAAGCTAACATGTTTAAGACGTTCAAACTAACGTGTTCAGGACGTTCTTCAAGCTAACATGGTTAAGACGTTCAAACTAATGTGTTCAGGACGTTCTTCAAGCTAACATGTTTAAGACGTTCAAACTAACGTGTTCAGGTCATTCTTCAAGATTTACATGTTCAAGACATTCAAGCTAATGTGTTCAAGACGTTCTTCAAGCTAACCTGCTCAAGACATTCAAGCTAACGTGTTCCAAATATTCAAGCTAACGTGTTCAAGACATTCTGCAAGCTAACATGTTCTAAACGTATAAGCTTACGTGCTCAGGACGTCCTTTAAGCTAACATGTTTAAGACGTTCAAACCAACGTGTTCAGGACATTCTTCAAGATTTGCATGTTCAAGACATTCAAGCTAATGTGTTCAAGTCATTCTTCAAGATTTACATGTTCAAGACATTCAATCTAACGCGTTCAAAATATTCAAGCTAACGTGTTCAAGACGTTCTGCAAGCTAACACGTTCTAAACGTATAAGCTAACGTGTTCAGGACGTTCTTAAAGCTAACATGTTTAAGACGTTCAAACTAACGTGTTCAGGACGTTCTTCAAGCTAACATGTTTAAGACGTTCAAACTAATGTGTTCAGGACGTTCTTCAAGCTAACATGTTTAAGACGTTCAAACTAACGTGTTCAGGTCATTCTTCAAGATTTACATGTTCAAGACATTCAAGCTAATGTGTTCAAGACGTTCTTCAAGCTAACCTGTTCAAGACATTCAAGCTAACGTGTTCCAAATATTCAAGCTAACGTGTTCAAGACATTTTTTAAGATAACGTGTTCAAACTATTTAAGCTAACGTGTTCAAGACGTTCTGCAAGCTAACATGTTCTAAACGTATAAGCTTACGTGCTCAGGACGTCCTTTAAGCTAACATGTTTAAGACGTTCAAACCAACGTGTTCAGGACATTCTTCAAGATTTGCATGTTCAAGACATTCAAGCTAATGTGTTCAAGACGTTTTTCAAGCTAACGTGCTCAAGACATTCTAGCTAACGTGTTCCGGACATTCTTCAAGCTAACGTGTTCATAATATTCAAGCTAACGTGTTCAAAGATGTTCTGCAAGCTAACACGTTCTAAACGTACAAGCTAGCATGTTCAGGGGAGCGGGCCCAATATTTGTTACATTTTAGGCCTTCCTGAACCCCTCCTTGTGACTAATGCTGGTAAAAAAAAAACTTACGTGTGTGTCAAAATGGCAAAATAGAAGAAATCATAATAAACAAGTAAGCTAGCTAGATGGTTAGCTAACATTAGCTGGACATTCTTCCAGCTAATGTGATCAGGCCATTCTTCAAGCTAACAGGTTCAAGACGTTCAAGCTAACATGTTCAAAATGTTCAAGCTAACATGTTCAGGATGTTCGTCAAGTTAATATGGTCAAGACATTCAAGCTAACATGGTCAAGACTTTCAAGCGAACATGTTCAGGACGGTTTTCAGGCGAACATGTTTAAAACATTCAAACTAACATGTTCAAGACATTCTACAAGCTAACACGTTCTAAATGTATAAGCTAACGTGTTCAGGACATTCTTTAAGCTAACATGTTTAAGACGTTCAAACTAACGTGTTCACGACATTCTTCAAGATTTACATGTTCAAAACATTCAAGCTAATGTATTCAAGACGTTTTTCAAGCTAACCTGCTCAAGACATTCAAGGTAACGTGTTCAAACTATTTAAGCTAACGTGTTCAAGACGTTCTGCAAGCTAACACGTTCTAAACGTACAACCCAACGTGTTCAGGGGGGCGGGCCCAATATTTGTTACATTTTAGGCCTTTCTGAACCCCTCCTTGTGACTAATGATGGTAAAAAAAAACTTACGTGTGTGTCAAAATGGCAAAATAGGAGAAATCATAGCGAACCTACATATTGTAACTTAGCTACGTTAGCGTTAGCATGTACTGTTACAGTAGGAGTAGACAATTAGCCGCCCCCTTAATGTCTTGAAGAGTGGTGTAAGTCGCCGCGTTTACAAAGTGATGCAGTTGAAGCAGCGAGGAACGCTGACCCAGCGTTTCCCGCCGCTCTGCATTAAGAGCGAGGAACAGGCGGCTGTCTTTTTGATCGTGAAACAACCACAGGAAATGCATCGCTCCCGTCAGCAAGATTAGCGCTGACCATGATCCTTCGCCGAGAGAGCTTCCTCGCTACAAGACGGCCGCATATTTCCTCCTCATCATCCTCGCCAATATTGAAATGAGATGTCTGACAAGAGTGAATGAGCGTTCCTTTTCCTTTAAAAGTTTCTTCTCCTCACAATGACAACATTTCACTCACATTTATGTCAATTTATACGATATTATTTTGCGTTTATCAGCGGATTCCGCTGGATTGGCTAATTATGCAACTCTGTCCGTGGTTACTTCAACGCGGAAATCATAAGCATTGCTTTTTTTTATTGGGTGATTATTAGTAAAAAAAAGTAGCAACCATGATGAGATCCCAAACTTCTAGTAGAGTTCTTTTTTTTCATTCATACGCTCACTTACCTTTCAGTCAGAAAGAACTAGTGTGGTCCCCATACCAATATTTTGGTACCGGCACCTAAATGTATTTCTATACTGACCACAAAAAATTGGCATTATTAGCTTTATTTTAACAAAAAATCTTAGGGTACATTCAACATGTTTCTTATTGCAATTTTGTCCTTAAATAAAATAGTGAACATACAAGACAACTTGTCTTTTAGTAGTAAGTAAATAAACAAAGGCTCCTAATTTGTTTGCTGACATATGCAGTAACGTATTGTCATTTATCATTCTATTATTTTGTCAACATTATAAGGGACAAGCTGTAAAAATGGATTATTAATCCACATAGATAGATAGTACTTTATTGATTCCTTCAGGAAAATTAAAATTGAGATCGAATTCAAAAAAGTAAAAAGTAAAGGAAGGGGGAGCAGTGCACTACCAACACCGTGTATGGTGCGGATGGTGTTCTGCTGACCTCGACTGCGGAAGTTGTGGATCGGTGGAGGGAATACTTCGAAGACCTCCTCAATCCCACCAACACGTCTTCCTATGAGGAAGCAGTGCCTGGGGAATCTGTGGTGGGCTCTCCTATTTCTGGGGCTGAGGTTGCTGAGGTAGTTAAAAAGCTCCTCGGTGGCAAGGCCCCGGGGGTGGATGAGATCCGCCCGGAGTTCCTTAAGGCTCTGGATGCTGTAGGGCTGTCTTGGTTGACAAGACTCTGCAGCATCGCGTGGACATCGGGGGCAGTACCTCTGGATTGGCAGACCGGGGTGGTGGTTCCTCTCTTTAAAAAGGGGAACCGGAGGGTGTGTTCTAACTATCGTGGGATCACACTCCTCAGCCTTCCCGGTAAGGTCTATTCAGGTGTACTGGAGAGGAGGCTACGCCGGATAGTCGAACCTCGGATTCAGGAGGAACAGTGTGGTTTTCGTCCTGGTCGTGGAACTGTGGACCAGCTCTCTACTCTCGGCAGGGTCCTTGAGGGTGCATGGGAGTTTGCCCAACCAGTCTACATGTGCTTTGTGGACTTGGAGAAGGCATTCGACCGTGTCCCTCGGGAAGTCCTGTGGGGAGTGCTCAGAGAGTATGGGGTTTCGGACTGTCTGATTGTGGCGGTCCGCTCCCTGTATGATCAGTGTCAGAGCTTGGTTCGCATTGCTGGCAGTAAGTCGGACACGTTTCCGGTGAGGGTTGGACTCCGCCAAGGCTGCCCTTTGTCACCGATTCTGTTCATAACTTTTATGGACAGAATTTCTAGGCGCAGTCAAGGCGTTGAGGGGATCCGGTTTGGTGGCTGCAGGATTAGGTCTCTGCTTTTTGCAGATGATTTGGTCCTGATGGCTTCATCTGGCCAGGATCTTCAGCTCTCACTGGATCGGTTCGCAGCTGAGTGTGAAGCGACTGGGATGAGAATCAGCACCTCCAAGTCCGAGTCCATGGTTCTCGCCCGGAAAAGGGTGGAGTGCCATCTCCGGGTTGGGGAGGAGATCTTGCCCCAAGTGGAGGAGTTCAAGTACCTCGGAGTCTTGTTCACGAGTGAGGGAAGAGTGGATCGTGAGATCGACAGGCGGGTCGGTGCGGCGTCTTCAGTAATGCGGACGCTGTATCGATCCGTTGTGGTGAAGAAGGAGCTGAGCCGGAAGGCAAAGCTCTCAATTTACCGGTCGATCTACGTTCCCATCCTCACCTATGGTCATGAGCTTTGGGTTATGACCGAAAGGACAAGATCACGGGTACAAGCGGCCGAAATGAGTTTCCTCCGCCGGGTGGCGGGGCTCTCCCTTAGAGATAGGGTGAGAAGCTCTGTCATCCGGGGGGAGCTCAAAGTAAAGCCGCTGCTCCTCCACATCGAGAGGAGCCAGATGAGGTGGTTCGAGCATCTGGTCAGGATGCCACCCGAGCGCCTCCCTAAGGAGGTGTTTAGGGCATGTCCGACCGGTAGGAGGCCACGAGGAAGACCCAGGACACGTTGGGAAGACTATGTCTCCCGGCTGGCCTGGGAAGGCCTCGGGATCCCCCGGGAGGAGCTGGACGAAGTGGCTGGGGAGAGGGAAGTCTGGGCTTCCCTGCTTAGGCTGCTGCCCCCGCGACCCGACCTCGGATAAGCGGAAGAAGATGGATGGATGGATGGAAAAAGTAAATAATGGGGGTGTAAATGGAAACAAAATAGAAAAATATTACAATAGGGTCAAAATAAAAAGCAACAATGAGAATAAAAATATAACAGTAAAATAAGAATATAACAAGAGAAACTAGACAGTAGTGAACATGTTATGAAAAATTATTGCACTGTTATTGTTTTGCATCCCCTGTCATCCTAGTACTCCCCCTCCCTCCCAGAGGGGAGTTGTACAGTCTAAAGGCGTGTGGGACAAAGGAGTTTTTGAGTCTATTAGTCCTGCACTTGGGATGAAGCAGTCTAGCACCGAACAGGCTCCTCTGGCTACTGATTTTTCCACAGTCCTCTTCTCTGCCACCGTCACCAGTGAGTCCAGTTTTATTCCGATCGTAGAACCGGCCCGCCTGATCAGTTTCTCCAGTCTGGAGCTGTCCTTCTTAGATGTACTGCTCCCCCCAGCACACTACCATGTAGTACAGAACACTGGCAACCACAGACTGGTAGTACTTGTTCATTTACTCTTAATATCTGCTTACTTTCTCTTTTAACATGTTCTATCTACACTTCTGTTAAAATGTAATAATCACTTATTCTTCTGTTGTTTGATACTTTACATTAGTTTTGGATGATACCACAAATTTAGGTATCGATCCGATACCAAGGAGTTACAGGATCATACATTGGTCATATTCAAAGTCCTCATGTGTCCAGGGACGTATTTCCTGAGTTTATAAACATAATATGATTTTTTTTTTAAAAAGGGTAAAAGATTTTGCGACGATAAAAAATATTGATGTAATCATAGTAGTATCGACTAGATACACTATTGTACTTGGTATCATTACAGTGGATGTCAGGTGTAGATCCACTCATGGCATTTGTTTACATTCAGGCACGCTAGCTTTTGTTAGCGGTGACACGGGTGAGCTATTGTATCCTCCTACGGTGTGTAGTGAAACATGTTTAGCTATTCCTCGTCCTGGAAGAAATGTACTTTATTTGTCGCCATGGAAGCGAGGATTAGTGATTTAGAAGTAGCTAAAACACTGCGGATGCATGTTAGCCGCTAGCTAGCGAGCCATATTTTTAAAGCACCTCTTCCTGAGGGGGTTTTAGTGTTATAACTTCATCTTTATCTTTAGTTTTTAAACCGAAATGCGTCCAGTCGCCCAGTTTACACACTGCTTGTAAGTACTCTGTGATTGTGCGCTGCCGAACATGCTCCTCTGCTTGTAAAACCAGCAATGTCATGCCCGTTAAAAACAAAAAAAAGAAGAAAAAATGGGGAACCGGTACTTTTCAAACAGAGTATAGTACCGTGTTTGATTCATTAGTACGGCGATACTATACTAGTACCGGTACAACCCTACAATGAAGATGGATTGATGAGTTGTTGTCATGTGTGCCTTGAGCATCTGTCAGTCACACTGTTTTACGTTTCAGGCGTGGTCCGGAAATGTGCAACTTTGCGAGGGTCATCTTGAAACCCGCTCTGTCACAGCCGAGCATCTCTCAGCAAAGTCTTGGCCTCATGCATATTCAAGCGTGCGCTCGCTCGCCAAGATAATGTAAATACACGCCGTCACGTTATTGACCAGGCCCCCTCGCCACTGCAATGCAGACTGACGGACACTTTTTCCTTCTTGGCATCGCCGCCGTCGCCCGGTGTCACCCATCGGTTGTCAGCACTTAAGGAGACGTGAGCGTTTGCCCTGATTAGCATACAATTAGGACTGACCCGCCGCCCCTGGGACTGCTCGCTGGGGGACGGGGGGGGGCTGCGGGTTGATGGAGGGCTCGGCATGGGGAGGAGGCACACTGACACACTGGCTTATGTTTCTGCTGACACATGCAGGACGCAGGAGGGGCGGGGGGGTCTTGGAGGGCACCGCCGGCCAAAGTGCGGCAAACCTGTATTGACATCGCGAGGACACTAGTCTCTTCGGTGCTGACGGACGCCATTATGAGGGCCTAATGAGGCGTGTGTGTGTGTGTGTGTGTGTGTGTGTGTGTGTGTGTGTGTGTGTGTGTGTGTGTGTGTGTGTGTGTGTGTGTGTGTGTGTGTGTGTGTTCTTCCAACATTTGGAAGTTCACATGAAGAATTCCCGAAACCTTGGTCAGTTTTAGAACAAGCTCCAAATTTCTTCCCCATCTTTCATGGACTTGCTCCTGCTGCTTGAATGTTATGAGCATGTTAGTTTGAATATTTCGACCACGTTCGCTTGAATGTCTCGAGCACGTTAACTCGAAGAACGTTATGAACACGTTAGTTTATACGTTTAGAACTAGAGGTGTCCGATAATGGCTTTTTTGCCGATATCCAATATTCCGATATTGTCCAAATCTTAATTACCGATTCCAATATCTACCGATATATACAGTCGTGGAAAAAACACATTATTATGCCTAATTTTGTTGTGATGCCCCGCTGGATGCATTAAACAATGTAACAAGGTTTTCCAAAATAAATCAACTCAAGTTATGGAAAGAAATGCCAACATGGCACTGCCATATTTATTATTGAAGTCACAAAGTGCATTATTTTTTTTAACATGCCTCAAAACAGCAGCTTGGAATTTGGTACATGCTCTCCCTGAGAGAGCATGAGGAGGTTGAGGTTGGGGGGGGGGGGGGCTAGGGGTAAGCAGGGGGTGTATATTGTAGCGTCCCGGAAGAGTTAGTGCTGCAAGGGGTTCTGGGTATTTGTTCTGTTGTGTTACGGTGCGGATGTTCTCCCGAAATGTGTTTGTCATTCTTGTTTGGTGTGGGTTCACAGTGTGGCGCATATTTGTAACAGTGTTAAAGTTGTTTATACGGCCACCCTCAGTGTGACCTGTATGGCTGTTGACTAAATATGCCTTGCATTCACTTGTGTGTGTGTGTGTGAAGCCGTAGATATTATGTGATTGGGCCGGCATGCAAAGGCAGTGCCTTTAAGGTTTATTGGCGCTCTCTACTTCTCCCTACGTCCGTGTACCACTTCGTACAGCGGCGTTTTTAAAAGTCATACATTTTACTTTTTGAAACCGATACCGATAATTTCCGATATTACATTTTAAAGCATTAACCGGCCGATAATATCGTCAGTCCGATATTATCGGACATCTCTATTTAGAACCATAAATTAGCCGCACCGGACTATAAACCGCATAAATATATATTCATTGTAAGATGAGTTATTTACACATAAATATTGTGTCAATGTTTATTTACGTACCTTAATTGTTTCCAAACGGTGCCTGTAACACGGCAGTAAAATGGCTGATCAAACAAAACAGAAGTCATCGTCATGGACCCACTGCTCTCCAATCAGCTAAAGAGACTCAAGAACTCCACGGTGACGTTTTGGTGAATTTACAGAAGAATTTGTGAAACTGAAACAATACAAAAAAAATGGCATTGTAAGTTATTAATACTAACACAGACACTCGTTGGAATATTAGCTAATGTTAACGACGCTAGCTGGATTACATTACGATAGCACATACTGAAAACACTACTATCAAAAGTGAATGTTTAGTAAGTATGAATTGTTTAGTTATATTGTAAAACTTACAAATGTTGCTTGGAGTGTTGAATGAAGAATCCGTACGAATAGAAACACTGTGGACAAGTAGTAGACGGAAAGGCACTTGAACTTCAAGACGCTATACAGAAGGAAATACTTTAGAAATTCACCGCGCAGCACCTGCAGTGAGCAAACATGTCCTTAAAGATGGTGCCATAGCACAAACAACAATTACCCGTGTTTTATGAAAACTATTTGTTGAAAACAAAACATTGTCATCGTTCCATCCATAAATTAGCCTGCACCACTTTATAAGCCGCAGGGTCCAAAGCGTAGGGGGAAAAAAGTTGAGGCTTTTATTCGGGAAAATACGACATGTCTGTTATTGGACAGGTTGTATATGTTTACTTTGTTTCGTTGCACTTTTTAAATGCAATAAATTTCCATTTCATCAATAATCCCTTTCACAAGGTCAGACAAAATCTGAATCACACGAAAACCGAAGCAATTTTGCCCTTAACAAATAATGTCAATCCAAATAATGTATGGTATTGTTTTTTTTGTTTTGTTTTTTTTGACATAAAAAAATACAATCATGTGTGCTTACGGACTGTATCCCTGCAGACTGTATTGATCTATATCGATATATAGTGTAGGAAACAGAAATATTAATAACATAAAGAAACAACCCTTTTGTGCGAATGGGTGTGAATGAGTGTAAATGGGTGGGAGAGGTTTTTTGGGTTGGTGCACTAATTGTTAGTGTATCTTGTGTTTTTTTATGTTGATTTTATAAAAATAGAAATAAAAATAATTTTTTAATTTCTTGTGCGGGCCGGTACCAATCGATCCACGGACCGGTGGTTGGGGACCACTGTTATAGGGGATGAATGAAATTAGTGTAATATCTAATAAGCAAAAAAATAACAAGCTAACTCATCCATCCATTTTCTACCGCTTGTCCCTTTTGGGGTCGTGGGGGTGCTGGAGCCTATCAGCTGCATTCGGGCGGAAGGCGGGGTACACCCTGGACAAGTCGCCACCTCATCACAGGGCCAACACAGATAGACAGACAACATTCACACTCACATTCACACACTAGGGCCAATTTAGTGTTGCCAATCAACCTATCGCCAGGTGCATGTTTTTGGAGGTGGGAGGAAGCCGGAGTGCATGCAAACTCCACACAGAAAGATCCCGAGCCCGGGATTGAACTCAGGACTACTCAGGACCTTCGTATTGTGAGGCAAATGCACTAACTCCTGTTCCACCGTGCTGCCCAAGCTAACTCATGCGATTAATTAATTAATCATGTTTATATGCAGATTATTCACACATTTGATTTTAATTGCAAATTCTCCTAACCCTTCTAATCTATTTGAATTAAATCGCATTCGTCTACACATATTGGAGTCTTTTTTTAAGCAAATTGTAATTATGCAAGCAATTAATTACACGTGATTAATCATGATTAATCCACATTAAACCGATTTGAAAACACAACTATTTCACAGCCCTAAAGTAATACTTGTGATTAATCGTGATTACTGTAAAGTCCAGACTATAAGCCGCTACTTTTTTCCTAAGCTTTAAACCCTGCGGCTTATGAAACGGTGCAGCTAATTTATGGATTTTTCTTCCTCGAACGCCATAATGCAAATAATTTTAAAAAAACAAGCAAATACACTGAAAGGGTGTTTTTGTTTGTGTTATGGCGCCATTTTTTGAATGGGTTCGCTCACTGCAAGTGCTGCAGTGTCCTTCTATTAAGTACTTTAAACTGAAAGTCAAAGTGCTGCTCTGTCTTCTAGGCGTCCGTAGCGTTTCTACTCGTATAGATTCTTCATTCATCACTCCAAGCGACATTTGTAGGTTTTATATTATAACTAAAACCATTCATACTTACTAATTGTCACATGTTTCATGTCTGTAGGAGTTTTTCATGCATATTTGAACGTGCTATCGTAATGTAATAAAACAAATGTCCTTAGCATTAGCTAATACAGTAACACGTTTCTGAGCGTCTTTGTTAGTATTATTAACTTACAATGGTATTCTTTTTGTATTTTTTCAGTTTCGTCATTTCACCAAAATGTCACCGTGGAGTTATTGAGTCTGTTTAGCTGATCGGAGAGCTAGCTTCTGCAGCACCGTTTGGAAACAATTAAGGTATGTAAATAAACATTTACAGAAGTTTCCATGTAAATAACTAATTTTGCAACATATAAATCTATGGCTTACAGTCCAGTGCCGCTAATATATGGATTTTTTTTTTCTTTTCCCTAAAATTAAGTGATTTATAAACTGGTGCGCTCTATAAGTTAAATATGGTAAACCAAAGACAAAAGTGTGATCACTAAACTTTAAAAAAAATTGCGTTTGATAGCACTACTAACAACATATCTCAATGTAAATGCCATCCATAATTTATAACATTTTTAAAATCTGCCCAGGACCAATAAAAAAACAAGCTGTGGGCTGGTATTGGCCCCCGGGCCGCACTTTGGATACCCCTGCTTTAAACTTTACTGACAACTCTTGTTGCCAGAGAGGGAGGAGGGATGGGGGCGGGGGGGAGAACCAACGTCGTACTTTGCTACGATGTCTTTCCTCAATTCAATAGTGTTTCTCTTCTTCTTTATCAAAGTGCTGGTACTCGCAACTTCCTTTGGCCCTATGGTTCGGTGAAAGTTTTTGTTGAAAACTGAACTCTATATGAAAAGTGATATGTACAAAAACTACAAAAACCCAAAACCAGTGAAGTTGGCACATTGTGTAATTCGTAATACAATGATTTATATTCAATTGAATAGATTGCAAAGACAAGATGTTTAATGTTCGAACTGAGAAACTTGATTAAATTTTTTTTTTTTAAATCATTAACTTAGAATTTAATGGCAGCAACACGTTGCAAAAAAGTTGGCACAGGGGCATTTTTACCACTGTGTTACATGGCCTTTCCTTTTAACAACACTCAGTAAACGTTTGGGAACTGAGGAGACCAATTTTTGAAGTCTTTTTTAAAGTGGAATTATTTCCCATTCTTGCTTGATGTACAGCTTAAGTTGTTCAACAGTCCGGGGTCTTCGTTGTGGTATTTTAGGCTTCATAATGCGCCACACACTTTCAATGTGAGACAGGTCTGGACTACAGGCAGGCCAGTCTAGTACCCGCACTCTTTTACTATGAAGCCCCGCTGTTGTAACACGTGGCTTGCCATTGTCTTGCTGAAATAAGCAGGGGTGTCCATGAAAAAGACGTTGCTTGGATGGCAACATATGTTGCTCCAAAACCTGTATGTACCTTTCAGCATTAATGGGGCCTTCACAGATGTGTAAGTTACCCATGCCTTGGGCACTAATACACCCCCATACCATCAGAGATGCTGGTCCACAGTTTCCAAAAACAATTTGAAATGTGGACTCGTCAGACCACAGAACACTTTTCCACATTGCATCAGTTCATCTTAGATGAGCTCAGGCCAAGCGAAAGTCTGCGGCGTTTCTGGGTGTTGTTGATAAATGGCTTTTGCTTTGCATAGTAGAGTCTTAACTTGCACTGTATATCGCTGCAGATGTAGCGATGAACTGTTGTTACTGTCAGTGGTTTTCTGAAGTGTTCCTGAGCCCATGTGGTGATATCTTTTACACACTGATGTCGGTTTTTGATGCAGTGCCGCCTGAGAGATGGAATGTCATAAAGGTTTTTAGCCTTGCCGCTTACGGGCAGTGATTTCTCCAGATTCTCTGAACCTTTTGATGATATTACGGACCGAAGATGGAGAAATTCCTACATTTCTTGCAATAGCTGGTTGAGAAATGTTGATCTTAAACTGTTGGACAATTTGCTCACGCATTTGTTCACAAAGTGGTGACCCTCGGCCCATCCTTGTTTGTGAATTTCATGGAAGCTGCTTTTATACCCAAATCATGGCACCCACCTGTTCCCAATTAGCCTGATCACCTGTGGGATGTTCCAAATAAGTGTTTGATGAGCATTCCTCAACTTTATCAGTCTTTTTTATGCCAGCTTTTTTGAAACATGTTGCAGGCATCAAATTCCAAATGAGCTAATATTTGCAGAAAATAACAAAGTTTACCAGTTTGAACATTAAATATCTTGTCTTTGCAGTCTATTCAATTGAATATAAGTTGAAAAGGATTTGCAAATCATTGTATTCTGTTTTTATTTACCATTTACACAACGTGCCAACTTCACTGTTTTTGGGTTTTGTAGTTGTTTTACACTTTTTCTTATAAAGCTATCACTCATAAGTAATGTTGTGACTTTCAGAAATCAGTCTAGAATATTCTACATAGCGTAAGGAGCGAGGTTGATTGCTTTGGGAAACGCCGTCTGGCCTCCTAAAGCACGCACTTTAATGGAGATTTCTATATTCAAAGAGGTGACCTTTCCATTATCTCCTCCTCTTCTTCCCTCTTCATCCTCATCCCCTTCGCCCCCCACACACATTCCGGGAGACCGAGCGCCGTACTTAATCAGAGTGGCGTATCGATAGTATCGAAGTCAGAAATCCCCTCGCGTCCGGCGCCGTTGCTTTTGATGCATTGATGCGCTATCGACGGAAGCAGGGAGTGACAAATTAAAATGTCAGCCGTGGCAAAGGTGAGCCCGCGCTCTCTTGGCCGCGTCCTTAAGGCGCGCTGACAGGCCATCGGCTCAACGATCGCTGGTAAAACGCTGACGCCTCGCCGCGCCGGAAGGACACCGGAAGGAGTGCGAGGGGGAACGTTGGGGCCTTGACTCTGACGTCAAGTGTTCAAATCTTAGCTTGGCCTTGACTTTGATCACATTTCTGAAACAATTTGTGACTTTTCATCTGTTTGCCTGATCAGCCACTGAGCTTGGTGTCCATAACTGCCTTAAAAGTGTAAAAAGAAGTTAAGCATTTTGTGTTAAACCTGATAATCAATATCCCTTTTTTAATAGAGATGTGATTGCAGCTGATATTTCCCTTTTTTAACTGATTGTCTGAGAAGCATGACTAAAGAAATATTCCATATTCCTTGTTACACACATGGAGGGTGCATGTCTTGCCAGAACACCGGCTTGAATTTGAGAGCAAGCTGCGATGAACACGTTGTCTATCCACAGTGCGAAGCCACTTTAATTATTTCTAAACCTCATCAGGTAATAAAGAAAGTTTCTCCCAAGTACCATTATTACCTACTCAGTGGCCTAGTGGTTAGAGTGTCCGCCCTGAGATCGGTAGGTTGTGAGTTCAAACCCCGGCCGAGTCATACCAAAGACTATAAAAATGGGACCCATTACCTCCCTGCTTGGCACTCAGCATCAAGGGTTGGAATTGGGGGTTAAATCACCAAAATGATTCCCGGGCGCGGCCACCGCTGCTGCCCACTGCTCCCCTCACCTCCCAGGGGGTGATCAAGGGTGATGGGTCAAATGCAGAGAATAATCTCGCCACACCTAGTGTGTGTGTGACAATCATTGGTACTTTAACTTTAACTTTAACTTTATCAATGGAGGACTAGCGGGGGTGGCTGCAAGAAGCTAACCGCTAAAGCTTCAATGTTGGGAAGGGTCGATCGATCCAGATGTCGATACATTGATACCTTGCATAGTATCAGTAAAAACACAATACTAGAAAAATTAAATCAATATTTTTCTTTTTCTTTTTTACAAAATTATTTTTTCCTCGCTTTTGTTTACAAAGTCAAGCAGTAGGTTTTTGGAAACAGGAAGGCTTTGAATGCAAAAAAAGTCAAATTTCAAAGAGTTGTAGATCAAGGTCAAGGTTTTCAAAGCTGCCCTAAAGTACAAGTTAGGTCCAAAATAATCAATACATTGGTTAGTAAAATAAATGAAAGCATCTGACAGGTTTAAAAACAAACACAAAACGCATACAAATTCAATGATAATAACAAAAATATTTAAAATATGACTAAAATATCTAGGATAATATAGCGACGAGGTGGCGACTTGTCCAGGGTGTACCCCGCCTTCCGCCCGAATGCAGCTGAGATAGGCTCCAGCGACCCCCCGTGACCCCAAAAAGGGACAAGCGGTAGAAAATGGACGGATGGAATATAGCTCATCTTGTTTTTAAAAGCCACTGCAAAAAATGTGTTTTCAAATATTATTCAAAAGAAATCAAAAAGAAAAAAAAAATCTGGAACCGAAACCCAAAAACGTTGATTTGGACATCAATAATAGTTTTTAGGGCAAAATGTGAGGATGATTCACACCCGCCTTCCATTAGTAATACTTTTAAAAGAGTCGTTTTTTTCTTCTTCAGCATTTAGAACACATGCTTGTGGTCTACATAACATCTAATTAAGGATGTCCAATAATGGCTTTTTGCCGATATCCGATATTCCGATATTGTCCAACTCTTTAATTACAGATACCGATATCATCCGATACCGGTATCAACCGATATATGCAGTCATGGAATTAACACGTTATTATGCCTAATTTGGACAACCAGGTATGGTGAAGATAAGGTACTTTTTTTAAAAATTTATAAAATAAGATACATAAATTAAAAACATTTTCTTGAATAAAAAAGAAAGTAAAACAGTATAAAAACAGTTACATAGAAACTAGTAATTAATGAGTAAAATTAACTGTTAAAGGTTAGTACTATAAACATTGATTGATTGATTGATACTATTAGTGGACCAGCAGCACACACAATCATGTGTGCTTACGGACTGTATCCCTTGCAGACTGTATTGATATATATTGATATATAATGTAGGAACCAGAATATTAATAACAGAAAGAAACAACCCTTTTGTGTGAATGAGTGTAAATGGGGGAGGGAGGGTTTTTTTGGGTTGGTGCACTAATTGTAAGTGTATCTTGTGTTTTTTATGTTGATTTAATCAAATTAAAAAAATAAAATATAATAAACGATACCGATAATAAAAAAAACCATACCGATAATTTCCGATATTACATTTTAACGCATTTATCGGCATCTCTACATCTAATGGTGGTTCTTTGGTCAAAATGTCGCACAGATTATGTTAAACAGATCATCTTCAAGTCCTTTCTGACCGTCTCTTCAGTATGCCCCATCTTATTTATGTGCCTCCATTTCGACAGCCATGTTGTAATTTATTTTTTATTTTATTTAACCAAGAAAAAAAATCCGATTGAGATCAAAAAACTATTTTTCAAGGGAGTCCTGGCGAAAAGGCAGCAAAGTTACACATACAAATTACATTCTCATTACACATTAAAATTACAGGATGGACATCAAGTAAAACACTTACAGATAACTGATGCTGCTTTAAATGCTCTCGGTTTAGGTTTAAAAGCATTTAAGGATACAAATTCAGTCAGCTTCCAGTCTCTTTGTAACATATTAGACAAAAGCTTTTTTTCCCCAGCTCAGTGCGAGCAAAAGGGACAAAAAGCAACAGTCGATCGTTGGATCTCAGAGCATAAGAGTCCGTACGTCTTTGTGTAATGAATGTACAAATGTAATCGGGCAATAGTTCCATAATAATAATAATAATAATAATAATAATAATAATAATAATAATAATAATAACAATGGATTAGATTTATATAGCGCTTTTCTATCGACTAGAGCAGGGGTCGGCAGCCCAAAACGTTGAAAGAGAAACTAAAACTGAACTGGCTACAAATTAAACAAAAACAGAATGCTGGACAACAGCAAAGACTTACTGTGGAGCAGAAACGACATCCACAAAGTACATCCGAACATGACATAACAATCAACAATGTCCACACAAAGAAGGATAAAAACAACTGAAATATTCTTGATTGCTAAAACAAAGTAGATGCGGGAAATATCGCTCAAAGGAAGACATGAAACTGCTACAGGAAAATACCAAAAAAAGAGAAAAAGACACCAAAATAGAAGCGCAAGACAAAAACTAAAACACTACACACAGGAAAACAGCAAAAAACTAAAAAAAAAAAGTCACGGCGTGATGTGACAGGTGGTGACAGTACACCTACTTTGAGACAAGAGCTATATTGATGCATGGTTGGTTATGGTTTAAAGTCATACCCAACAATTGCGACGACTTTTTACTGTCAACTGAGTTTCGTTTTTTAATGATTTCTGCTGATGGTGTGCCTCCGGATTTTTTCAACGCAAAAAATGTGCCTTGGCTCAAAAAAGGTTGAAAAACACTGGTTTGGATACTTTACATTAGTTTTGGATGATACCACAAATTCAGGTATCGATCCGATACCAAGTAGTTACATGATCATACATTGGTCATATTCAAAGTCCTCATGTGTCCAGGGACGTATTTTCAGAGTTTATAAACATAATATGAGTTTTAAAAAAAGGAAAAAAAGATTTAGTGACGATACAAAATATCGATGTAGTTGATACGCTATTGTACTTGGTATCATTACAGTGGATGTCAGGTGTAGATCCACCCATGACATTTGTTTACATTCAGGGGTGCTATCTTTTGATATATATGTATATGTATGTATATGTGTATATATATATATATATATATATATATATATATATATATATATATATATATATATACGGTATATATATATATATAACTTTTTTTTAAATAATTTTTATGACTGAGATTCTTCTGGGTCCCCAGAAACAAACCAAAATTGTTTTCGAAAAGGATAAATATAACAATGGCCCCTGCATGCTTTGGTTTTACAGTGTGCGGCCCTCAGTGGCAAAAATGTCATGGGTGTTAGTTCCTGTCTTGTGCTTTTATTTTGGCGGATCTTCCGGTTTTGTTGGTGTTTTCTCCTAGCTGCTTCACTTCTGTCCCGGAGCATTTCCCCTCACCTGTTTTCGGTTTGCAACCAAGACTATTTTAAGTTTATCCCTTTCCCTACCTTGGTTGTCGGGACATTGTTATCGATTCTCTATTCACTGGTGACCATAGCCCAGAGGTGTCAAATTGGTTTTCACCGAGGGCCACATCACAGTTATGTTTGGCCCCAAACACAATTTTTCTATGCATTTTATTAGTACTTTTTTTTAAACTAAAATGTAAAAAAAAATATGGTAAGTTGCAATAATTTCACCTACTGCAAATGGAAAAACAGTACTGCTGTCTTTATAGTAAAAAAAAAATAAAAAAAAATAGGCAGCTCAGTTGCCAGAATTTTACTGTAAAATGTACATATTTTTTTACTGTAAATAAAAAAACTGCAATTTTACAGTAACATTTTGGCACCTGAGCTGCCAGTTTGTTTGTTTTTTTACCACAAATCAACAACTGTAAATTTGTCGGTGTATTACTGTAAATGCCAAAACGGCACCATAGTTTATTACAGCAAAATTTTTTTATTTTTTTTTCATTTAGAGAAAAATGCTGTAAAAATCACAATGAATTTCACAATTTTACCATGAAATCTATCGCTACTTTTACATTGCACAATTTGATGGATAACTTGCTTTGAAATCATTATTATTAGTATTTATTTCTATTTAAAAAGTGGTTTGAATGTTTGATAATATATATTTGCATAATTAGACAATATTTAAGTTAACATAATTTGCGATTACATGGAGTACATACATATTTTTTCTCCCAAAATAGAAAGAAAGAATACATTTAGTAAGAAAAGTTCCAGTACTTTATTGATACATATTATTTCCAGGCTTTCGAGGGACAAATAAAATGAAGTGGCGGGCCACATCTGGCCCCCGGGCCTTGAGTTTGATACTTGTGCCATAGACGATCCTTCTGATGCTAAGCACAAGTACATACTTTGTGGACACCGTCTGCTCCACATTTCCTGTAAGTGTTTTGCATTTTGTTTTGTTTTGGTCATGGAGAACTTCCCTGTTACGCTCGCTTTTTGTTTGTTTTATCAATAAATAATCAATTGCTATCTCGTTCGTCTGCATCCTAAAATCACAACAACCTCCCCTGGGTATTCTTCTTCTTTTTCTTCCTATTCCGCTTCATCTTCTTCTTCTTTTTCTTCTAATTCCGCTTCTTTTTCTGATTTATCTTCTTCTTTTTCTTGTTGTTGTTTTTCTTTTTCTTCTTCTTTTTCTTCTTCTTCTTCTTTTTCTTTTTCTTTTTCTTCTTCTTCTTCTTCTTCTTCTTCTTCTTATTCCACTTATTTTTTCTTTGTATTTTGCTTCTTCTTTTTCGTCTTATTTTGCTTCTTCTTCTTCTGCTTACTCTTCTTCTTTTTCTTGTTTTTCTTTTTTCTTCTTCTTCGTTCTCTTCGTCTCCTTCTTCTTCGTTATTCTTCTTGCTCTTATTAAGCTTCTTCTTCTTATTCCACTTCTTTTTCTTCTTATTCCGCTCTTCTTCTTTTGTTGTTGTTGTTGTTCTTCTTCTTTTTTCTTCTTCTTCTTCTTCCTCTTATTCCGCTTCTTCTTCTTATTCAACTTCTTATTTTTCTTTTTATTCCGCTTCTTCTTCTGCTTCCTCTTCTTTTCTTGTTGTTGTTGTTCTTCTTCTTTGTCTTCCTCTTCTTCTTCCTCCTCTTCTTTTTCTTATTCCTCTTATTCCGCTTTTTTTTATTATTCCACTTCTTCTTTTTCTTCTTATTCCGCTTCTTCTACTGCTTCCTCTTCTTCTTTTTATTGATGTTCTTCTTTTTTCTTCTTCTTCTTTCTCTCCATCTTCTTCCTCTTCTTCTTCCTCCTCTCCTTCTTCTTCCACTTATTCCGCTTCTTCTTTTTATTCCACTAATTCTTTTTCTTCTTATTCCGCTTCTTCTTCTGCTTCCTCTTATTTTCTTGTTGTTGTTGTTGTTCTACCTCTTCCTCTTCTTCTTCCTCCTCTTTGTCTTCCTTTTATTCCGCTTCTTCTTATTATTCCACTTTTTCTTTTTCTTCTCTATTCCGCTTCTTCTACTGCTTCCTCTTCTTCTTTTTATTGTTGTTGTTGTTCTTCTTTTTATTTCTTCTTCTTCTTTGTCTTCATCTTCTTCTTCTTCTTCTTCTTCCTCTTATTCCGCTTCTTCTTATTATTATATTTTCGCTTCTTCTTCTGATTTATCTTCTTCTTCAAAGCCTTCTCCTTCTTCTTCTTCTCATCCCGCTTCTTCTTCTTATGCCACTTCTTTTTTTTCTCTTTTTTTCCGCTTCTTTTGCTTCTTCTTTTGCTTCTTCTTCTGTGTCCTCTTCTTTTTCTTTGTCTTTTTCTTTTTTTTCTTCTTTTTCTTCTTCATCCTCTTCATCTCCTTCTTCTTGTTGTTCTTCTTCTACTGCTTCTTCTTCTTTTCTTGTTGTTGTTGTTGTTCTTATTATTATTCTTAATCCACTTCGATCCTTCTGATGCTAAGCGCACGTACACTTGTATTTTGTGGACGCCGTCTGCTCCACATTTCCTGTAAGTGTTTATATTTTGTTTTGTTTTCGTCTCAGAGCACTTCCCCGTTGTTCTCGCTTTTTTTTCGTTTTAATCAATAAATAATCCTTTTCCAACTGCACGCTGCTATCTCATTCATCTGCATCCTAAAATCACAACAACCTCCTGCGTCTTCCGCGACGCACCGTTTATGACAAAAAGTTTGGACCCCCCTAGGTTCATCGTTACGATTCGAGTTCCTTGTGTGCTAAAACAAAAACTAGCACCAGATGACAATTCTGTGATTGTGTGGAGTGTGGCTTCATGCAGCGTGTCTGGAGGCCGAGTGACCGCGCGAGCGCTCCGGCGTTCTGTCAGCGTCTAAATAATCGTTCAACTCCACACGCTCTGCTTGAAAGGAAATCATCATCACACTCGGCGATGCCTCTTCTGACTGACAGTGGACGGCGACGTTAACATCCGCCCGTGCTCCAACTCCTCCCAGGCTGCGGCGTCGCTGATAAGCGCGTTCCTGGCGGCGGTGGGCTCGGCCTCCAGAGAGCCGCCGTCAGCCGGGGCGGGGTCAGGGCCTGCCGCTGAGTGACAGCCGCGTTTAAGTTGAAGCTACATGAAGTGGTTGCGCATCCTAATGGCGGAGGACCGCCCTCGTCTTCCGACACCAGAAGACTGCAGTTAGTTTGAGTGAGGAGGGAGCGTCCGCTTTCTTTTATTCATGCTCTCTGTTGCAATATTAAGCCGCCATCGAGCCATCCTTGACTGACCCTTTGCCTCACGTCCAGCCCCACCCTCTGGAACTGTAACGTCTGCCTCGGCATGCATTTGACACATTTAGCGTTAGCCAGTGACGGGCAGCAACAAGCTACATGTAACGACGCTACGTATCTTAACTACATTTCCCAACTTTTTAAACAAGTATCAATTCCTGTAGCTTAGCTATTTTTATATATACATATATACGTATATTTATACGTATATATATATATATATATATATATATATATATATATGCAAACCCCGTTTCCATATGAGTTGGGAAATTGTGTTAGATGTAAATATAAACGGAATACAATGATTTGCAAATCATCTTCAACCCATATTCAGTTGAATATGCTACAAAGACAACATATTTGATGTTCAAACTGATAAGCATTTTTTTGTTGTTGCAAATAATCATTAACTTTAGAATCTGATGCCAGCAACACGTGCCAAAGAAGTTGGGAATGGTGGCAATAAATACTGATAAGGTTGAGGAATGCTCATCAAACACTTATTTGGAACATCCCACAGGTGAACAGGCAAATTGGGAACAGGTGGGTGCCATAATTGGGTGTAAAAGTAGATTCCATGAAATGCTCAGTCATTCACAAACAAGGATGGTGCCGAGGGTCACCACTTTGTCAACAAATGCGTGAGCAAATTGTTGAACAGTTTAAGAAAAACCTTTCTCAACCAGCTATTGCAAGGAATTTAGGTATTTCACCATCTACGGTCCGTAATATCATGAAAGGGTTCAGAGAATCTGGAGAAATCACTGCACGTAAGCAGCTAAGCCCGTGACCTTCGATCCCTCAGGCTGTACTGCATCAACAAGCGACATCAGTGTGTAAAAGATATCACCACATGGGCTCAGGAACACTTCAGAAACCCACTGTCAGTAACTACAGTTGGTCACTACATCTGTAAGTGCAAGTTAAAACTCTCCTATGCAAGGTGAAAACCGTTTATCAACAACACCCAGAAACGCCGTCGACTTCGCTGGGCCTGAGCTCATCTAAGATGGACTGATACAAAGTGGAAAAGTGTTCTGTGGTCTGACGAGTCCACATTTCAAATTGTTTTTGGAAACTGTGGATGTCGTGTCCTCCGGACCAAAGAGGAAAAGAACCATCCGGATTGTTATAGGCGCAAAGTTGAAAAACCAGCATCTGTGATGGTATGGAGGTGTATTAGTGCCCAAGACATGGGTAACTTACACATCTGTGAAGGCGCCATTAATGCTGAAAGGTACGTACAGGTTTTGGAGCAACATATGTTGCCATCCAAGCAACGTTACCATGGACGCCCCTGCTTATTTCAGCAAGACAATGCCAAGCCACGTGTTACATCAACGTGGCTTCATAGTAAAAGAGTGCGGGTACTAGACTGGCCTGCCTGTAGTCCAGACCTGTCTCCCATTGAAAATGTGTGGCGCATTATGAAGCCTAAAATACCACAACGGAGGCCCCCGGACTGTTGAACAACTTAAGCTGTACATCAAGCACCTGAGAAGCTTAAAAAATGTGTCTCCTCAGTTCCCAAACGTTTACTGAGTGTTGTTAAAAGGAAAGGCCATGCAACACAGTGGTGAACATGCCCTTTCCCAACTACTTTGGCACGTGTTGCAGCCATGAAATTCTAAGTTAATTATTATTTGCAAAAAAATATATAAAGTTTATGAGTTTGAACATCAAATATTTTGTCTTTGTAGTGCATTCAATTGAATATGGGTTGAAAAGGATTTGCAAATCATTGTCTTCCGTTTATATTTACATCCAACACAATTTCCCAACTCATATGGAAACGGGGTTTGTATTTGTGTATATATATATATATATATATATATATATATATATAGCTTTGATGTAGCAAGCTACATTTTCCATCGAGCTTGTCGTGTAGCTTGCTACAATTCCTTCAGGACAGCTTCCCCTGTCGCTTAGCTACATTTAATGGAGAGTAAATTGTCACTTAGCTAACTACATTTTCCAAGTAGCTTGCCCATCACCGGCGTTAGCGTAGCATCTGTCGGCGCGACATGCACGCCTGCCATTTGAGGAGGACAAATGACATAAAGTGAGCTATTTCTGCCGACATGTTTAGCTAAAAATGAGGAATGGCCGCACTAATGGCTCCTCTGAACATAACGCACACACTTTCGTGACACAAATGACTGTGAAAACAGGACAAAAAGTGCACCTGTCAGCAAAGTAGACTTTAATAACTCCTCTGACTGCAGGCCAGCTAGAAGACAATGGCAGCATTAGAATGACTCAATGAGGTTGTTCATGCATGTGTGCTTCTTTCTGTCAACATGTTTGAAAAATGAAAGACGTTCACTCTCACGTCTCTCTGAAAAGACAACATTGTTTTGGACAACATTATTGGACCGTACCATTTTGTTGAGAAGCCACTCAGCACAGGGAGGACATGACAACTCCACGCAGAGATTGGAACCTTCAACCTCCTGGCTGTGTGGCCAATAGTGATGAGTCGTCGTTAGTTGTATAAAATACTCTACAAGTTTCTCTTCCACACTGCCAACTGTCTTTTCCCCCACTTCTTGGGTCAGGTTTACAATGTTGGAAAGGAAGTGCTGCAAGGCCTGCTAGGATCGCTTTCGTTTTCCCAGCGAAATTAGTTATTCCAAAAAATATGAGTCAATAAATGACATATTTGATCATTTGCACTGTGAAACATAAACATGGATATGAATCAAAATGTTGTGATTGTAGTCAGGTTAAACATTTCCTTTCTGCATGCTTTGGATTTATCCACATGTGTAAATGCAGGGGGTCTCCTTCTTAAAGTTAAAGTACCAATGATTGTCACACACACACTAGGTGTGGTGAAATTTGTCCTCTGCATTTGACCCATCCCATTGTTCACCCCCTGGGAGGTGAGGGGAGCAGTGGGCAGCAGCGGTGCCGCGCCCGGGAATCATTTTTGGGGATTTAACCCCCAATTCCAACCCTTGATGCTGAGTGCCAAGCAGGGAGGTAATGGGTCCCATTTTTATCGTCTTTGGTATGACTCGCCCGGGGTTTGAAATCACAACCTACCGATCTCAGGGCGGACACTCTAACCACTGCGCCACTGCTTCTTCTTTTTCTTTTGCTTTTGCTTTTTCTTGTTCTTTTTGTTCTTGTTCTTCTTCTTCTTCTTCTTCTTCTTTTTCCTTTTCTTCTTGTTCTTCTTGTTCCCTTTTTTCTTGTTCTTCTTCTTCTTTTTCTTCTTGTTCTTGTTCTTCTTCTTATCCTCCTTCTTCTTCTTATTCCACGTCTTCTTTTTCTTCTTATTCCACTTCTTGTCAGGTTTGTCACTGACAGTTTAGTTATGTTTTGAGTTTTTCCTCTGTTTGTCTTTATTTCCTGTCGGCGCTCTTATTTTGGTTATTTCCTACTTGTCTCCCTGAGTGCTGTGTCCCCTCAGCTGTGGCTGATTGGCACCTGGCCACACCTGGTGTCAATCAGCCAGCTGCTATTTAAACCCACCTTCTCCTCCAGTCAGTGCTGGATTATTGTCATCACTACCTGTCGTTGTTTGCTGTCTTGCTAGCTATGTGCTTTAAGCTATTCCCTGGATCATGACTCCTGTTCCTGCTTCCTGGTTTCTGGGTTCATCAACAACAACTCCTGACATAACTAAACTGTCAGTGACAAACCTGACAGTAGCCCCCCTTCCCACAACGGATACCAGACGTTCTAGGAACCCCCCCCCCCCCCCAAAAAAAAACAGTCCAAAGTTACGGGAGGGTGGAGGGAGGACAAGGAGGTGGGCCACCAGGCCAAGTGTCCCCGCAACCAGCGGGGAAGAGTTAGGTGGCGACGGCGAGTTGAACGCCGCCGCAATTGGCGAGGCGGCTCGACCGCCGGCGTGGGAGGACCCACCGGAGACGATGGTGGTGGCGCCCTCTGCTGGCCCACCGGAGACGATGGTGGTGGCGCCCTCTGCTGGCCCACCGGAGACGATGGTGGTGGCGCCCTCTGCTGGCCCACCGTAGACGATGGTGGTGGCGCCCTCTGCTGGCCCACCGTAGAGGATGGTGGTGGCGCCCTCTGCTGGCCCACCGGAGAGGATGGTGGTGCCGTGGATTGTAGACCCACCGGAGTGCATGGTGCTGCCGTGGATTGTAGACCCACCGGAGTGCATGGTGGTGCCGTGGATTGTAGACCCACCGGAGTGCATGGTGGCGCCGTGGATTGTAGACCCACCGGAGTGCATGGTGGCGCCGTGGATTGTAGACCCACCGGAGTGCATGGTGGCGCCGTGGATTGTAGACCCACCGGAGTGCATGGTGGCGCCGTGGATTGTAGACCCACCGGAGTGCATGGTGGCGTCTGCTGGCCCACCGGAGTGCATGGTGGCGTCTGCCGGCCCACCGGAGTGCATGGTGGCATCTGCGGGCCCACCGGAGTGCATGGTAGAGTCTGCCGGCCCACCGGAGTGCATGGTGGAGTCTGCCGGCCCACCGGAGTGCATGGTGGCGCCGTAGGTGGCAGACCCATCGGAGATGATGGTGATGTCTGTTGCAGACCCCTCGGAGATGGTGCCGTATCTTGCAGACCCACTGGGGCGAGAAGTAGCTGTGCCTCCCCAGCTGCACTGCTACTCATAGCCCCCGCCCCAAGGGACGGATCCCAGACGTCCCCAGATAGGCCCACAGACAGGGGTGGGTGGGAGAGGGCTTGAAAAGCGGCCGAACTTTTCTTCAAATTAGCCATTATGTCCAAAGCTTTGTTAAGCCTCTCCGCCATGGACATCTCTGCGAGATTCGAATTTGGCTGGATTATTATGTCAGGGGTTGTTGTTGATGAACCCAGAAACCAGGAAGCAGGAACAGGAGTCATGATCCAGGGAATAGCTTAAAGCACATAGCTAGCAACGACAGCAAACAACGACAGGTAGTGATGACAATAATCCAGCACTGACTGGAGGAGAAGGTGGGTTTAAATAGCAGCTGGCTGATTGACACCAGGTGTGGCCAGGTGCCAATCAGCCACAGCTGAGGGGACACAGCACTCAGGGAGACAAGTAGGAAATAACCAAAATAAGAGCGCCGACAGGAAATAAAGACAAACAGAGGAAAAACTCAAAACATAACTAAACTGTCAGTGACAAACCTGACACTTCTTCTACTGCTTCCTCTTTTTCTTGTTGTTGTTGTTCTTCTTTTTCTTCTTTCTTCTTCTTATCCTCCTTATTATCATTCCACTTCTTCTTTTTCTTCTTCTTTACACTTCTTCTTCTGCTTCCTCTTCTTCTTCCGCTTCTTTTTCTTGTAGTTGTTGTTGTTCTTCTTTTTGTTTTTTTCTTCTTCTTCTTGCTCTTCTTCTTCATCCTCTTCATCTCCTTCTTCTTGTTCTTCTTCTTGTTCTTCTTCTTCTTTTATTCTTCTTCTTCTTATTCCACTTTTTCTTCATATTCTGCGTCTTCTTCTGCTTCCTGTTCTTCTTTTTCTTCTTCTTGTTGTTGTTCTTCTTCTTCATCCTCTTATTATTATTACTTTTTCTTCTTATTTCGCTTCTTCTTCTGCTTCCTCTTCTTCTTTTTCTTTCTTCTTGTTCATCTTCTTCATATCCTTCTTCTTCTTCATTGCCTTCTTCTTCTCCTTCTTCTTATCCCGCTTCTTCTTCTTATTCCACTTCTTCTTTTTCTTCTTACTTCGCTTCTTCTTTTTCTTCTTATTTTGCTTCTTCTTTTTCTTCTTATTTTGCTTCTTCTTCTGCTTCTTCTTCTTCTTTTTATTGTTGTCGTTCTTCTTCTTCTTTTTTCTTATTCTTCATACTCCTCATCTCATTCTTCTTCTTCTACTTCTTCTTTTTTTTCTTCTTCTTCTTCCGTTTCTTCTTTTACTTCTGCTTCTTCTTCTTCTTTCTCTTCTTCTATTTCTTCCGTTTCTTCTTTTTTTTCTGCTTCTTCTTTTTCTTCTTATTCCGCTTCTTCTTCTTCTTCTTCTTTTTCTTCTGTTTCTTCTTTTCCTTCTGCTTCTTTTTCTTCTTATTCCGCTTCTTCTTTTTCTTCTTTTTCTTGTAGTTGTTTTTCTTCTTCTATCTTCTGCTTTCTCTTCTTCTTTTTCTTCTTTTTCTTGTAGTTGTTTTTCTTCTTCTTCTTCTTCTTTATTCTATCTTCTGCTTATTCTGCTTCTTATTGTTCTTTCTCTACTTCTTCTTCTTTTTTCCCTTCACTTTCACCTTCACCTTCACCTTCTCACCGCACATAGCACACGGTTGTTAATAAATAGGGATGTGTCAATTGATTGACCACCGATCAATACCGTCTCATTTTAAGACTTCAAAGATGCCTTTCAATGTCGATCACAAACACTGATCCCCTCCGGCTAATATTATTTTTAGTCCCACCGGCTGACAAGCTAGCAGCTAAGAAGCTAATGAAGTGTTTCTATACACAGTGTAATGACTACGTTTAAAGTGTAGATGGAAGCAGTTATTAACAGGAAATTAAAAGGTGGATTATTAAGAGTCTAGAGAGCGGATAATATAACAACTGTTGATGTGTCAGCATTGTCACAGTCAGCACACGACTTGTAAAGAGAGGGCGGATCGATCCATAATATGGTAATGTCGATACCAAGGGTGGTATCAGTATACTAGAATGACTAGATATATATTTTTATTCTCTCAAAATATATATATATTTTTATTTATTTTTTATTGTTTTTGTTAATAATTACCAAAAGGAGAACTTTGAGGGCAAAACCCAAAGGATTTACAGTAAACAAAATACAATGTTTTTGTGTACTATTGACTTTGTTTTGATCAAATAATTGTATGTAATAAAAGAGAATGAAGAAATATTGTTTTAATATTGTTAAACTGTCAACACTTAAATACAGTAAACATTTTACAGTTAAAACATGTGATCGGTATTGGTATCAGCTGATCTCATCGGTAGAATGGGAACATCCCTAATAATAAACATACAAACCCTGTTTCCATATGAGTTGGGAAATTGTGTTAGATGTAAATATAAACGGAATACAATGATTTGCAAATCCTTTTCAACCCATATTCAATTGAATGCACTCATAAACTTTATTTTTTTTGCAAATAATAATTAAC
The DNA here is from genome assembly GCF_033978685.3 of Nerophis lumbriciformis. Classification (NCBI taxonomy): domain Eukaryota; kingdom Metazoa; phylum Chordata; class Actinopteri; order Syngnathiformes; family Syngnathidae; genus Nerophis; species Nerophis lumbriciformis. Next base: position 7,281,891 of record NC_084586.2, on the reverse strand, counting down.
TTAGAATTTCATGGCTGCAACACGTTGGGAAAGGGCATGTTCACCACTGTGTTACATGGCCTTTCCTTTTAACAACACTCAGTAAACGTTTGGGAACTGAGGAGACACATTTTTTTAAGCTTCTCAGGTGGAATTCTTTCCCATTATTGCTTGATGTACAGCTTAAGTTGTTCAACAGTCCGGGGGTCTCCGTTGTGGTATTTTAGGCTTCATAATGCGCCACACATTTTCAATGGGAGACAGGTCTGGACTACAGGAAGGCCAGTCTAGTACCCGCACTCTTTTACTATGTAGCTACGTTGATGTAGCACTTGGCTTGGCATTGTCTTGCTGAAATAAGCAGGGGCGTCCATTGTAACGTTGCTTGGATGGCAACATATGTTGCTCCAAAACCTGTATGTACCTTTCAGCATTAATGGGGCCTTCACAGATGTGTAAGTTACCCATGTCTTGGGCACTAATACACCCCCATACCATCACAGATGCTGGCTTTTCAACTTTGCGCCTATAACAATCCGGATGGTTATTTTCCTCTTTGGTCCGGAGGACACAACGTCCACAGTTTCCAAAAACAATTTGAAATGTGAACTCGTCAGACCACAGAACACTTTTCCACTTTGTATCAGTCCATCTTAGATGAGCTTAGGCCCAGCGAAGCCGACGGCGTTTCTGGGTGTTGTTGATAAACGGTTTTCGCCTTGCATAGGAGAGTTTTGACTTGCACTTACAGATGTAGCGACCAACTGTAGTTACTGACAGTGGGTTTCTGAAGTGTTCCTGAGCCCATGTGGTGATATCCTTTCCACACTGATGTCGCTTGTTGATGCAGTACAGCCTGAGGGATCGAAGGTCACTGGCTTAGCTGCTTGCGTGCAGTTATTTCTCCAGATTTTCTGAACCTTTTGATGATATTACGGACCATAGATGGTGAAATCCCTAAATTCCTTGCAATAGCTGGTTGAGAAATGTTGTTCTTAAACTGTTAGACAATTTGCTCACGCATTTGTTCACAAAGTGGTGACCCTCGCCCCATCCTTGTTTGTGAATGACTGAGCATTTCAAGGAAGCTGCTTCCAGACCCAATCGTGGCACCCACCTGTTCCCAATTAGCCTGTTCACCTGTGGGATTTTACAAATAAGTGTTTGATGAACATTCCTCAACTTTCTCAGTTTTTTTGTCACTTGTGCCAGCTTTTTTGAAACATGTTGCAGGCATCAAATTCCAACTGGGCTGATAATTGCAAAAAATAACAAAGTTGAACAGTTTGAACGTTAAGTATCTCGTCTTTGCAGTCTGTTCAATTGAATATAGGCTGAAAAGGATTTGCAAATCATTGTATTTTGTTTTTATTTACGATTTACACAACTTGCCAACTTCACTGGTTTTGGGTTTTGTATAGTAGCATCAAGCTTTTTTTTTAATTATATTTGCGGAAAAGCGGTGCCTTGCTTTTAACTTACGTTGGAGCGGGTTTTTTTTTTAGTCAATTGCTTTGTTGGCATTGAAAATTGCAACATTATTTACGTGAATCCGCGGCATTCGGTCGGTGCCAAAAAAAGAAAAGTACCCAGCCCTACTTCCGAGCTCAAACGCCGCAACCATCATGAAGGATGAACATGTGAAAGAATCTGCTCCTACACTCTTAGAAATAAGGGTTCCAAAAGGGTTCTTCTACAAGGGCTGAGGTTCTAACTGGAACCATTTGCTTCTGAAAAACCCTTTCCCGAAGAAAGGGTTTTTCAAGGGTTCTTGGTAACGCTAATGGTTCCAGTAAGAGCCATTTTGATCCAGAGAACCCTTTAAAACCCCTTTTCTGAATAATTGGTTTTAAAAGGGTTCTCACTAACACTAAGGGTTCCAGTAAGAACTATTTTGATCCAGAGAACCGTTTTTGGAAGAAAGAGTTCTTCAGGGATTGTTGAAAGCATGGGTAAGATCCTGTGTCACCAGGGACATACTTCCTGATAACATTTGCCAATAATGGTGCAAAATACATTTCCTTGTGACTACTGATACAAATACTTTTCATATACAATTTTTTTGTTTATTTTAAAGCTAACTCTTCTTCCCTAGATCCTGTTGATCAAACTGTAACATAATTGCTCATCTTGGGATTTGAACACCTGCCACCCAGTCTAAAGTCACTGGCAATAGTGACTGAGCTAATCAGCTGGCTGCCTTCAGTCATCAGGTCCACCATACTAGTCTATTACCTTACACCTTCTGATCAGACATACAAATAATGGCAGTCCTATAACTGAAATGTTCTGTTACCAATTTATTTCCACAACCATTAATTATAAGAAAGCAAGATGTTAGGATAGAGTTCAAGGGTGGACCCCGGGATGCGGAGAATGGAGGCAAGGGAAGCGATAACAAATGAAAATATTTAATAAGTCCAAAAATGGTAACTAAGGATGATGGGGCAAAAAGTGCACACCATGGAAAATCTAACAAAATGAGTCTCTTTCTGAGGTTGGCGGAACCAAGGTCAGGAACGCACACAGCGTGGCAAAAAACTAGTCCTCTAAAACAAGGTGGCTAGAAAAACAAAAACACAACAAGGTCAATATAACAGAAATATGTGAAGGCAACATACCAGGGAAGCTGAGTCAAGGTAACACATGTCAGAGTAGAGTTCAGGAAGAATAACCGGCGGGGACCAGCTGGTGGAGACGCGCTTAAATACTACCCGGAGATGATTAGCAGCAGGTGTGCCTCGTTGGGGACAAAAGACTGTGGAAGAAACTGAAAAAACCAATAGAGAAGGCAGGGAGAAGACAACATACATAACAGTACTCCCCCCTTAAAGGACGCCACCTGGCGGCTTACCTGGCTTCTCGGGGAAACGTTCATAAAAAACAGTAAGGAGAGAAGGGTCAAGGATAAGCGATCGCGGGACCCAAGATCGGTCCTCGGGCTGTAACCTTCCCAGTCGACCAGATACTGGAAACCCCTGCCCCTTCTTCTCACGTCAAGAATGGCCTTGACCGTGAACGCCTGGTGTCCATCGATCAGCCTGGGAGGAGGAGGAGGCACCTCTGGAGGACTCAAGGGACTGGAGGACACAGGCTTGAGTAGGGAGACGTGGAAGGACGGATGGATCTTGAGAGAGTCCGGAAGATGTAGGCGAACCGCTGAAGGGTTGATAACTCGCTCGATGGTGTAAGGTCCAATAAAACGTGGCTGTAGTTTCTTGGAGGAAACTTGGAGAGGTAAGTCACGAGATGACAGCCATACCTTCTGACCAGGCTTGTAATCCGGAGCTGTGCTGCGGTGGCGGTTGGCAAGACGCTGGTTGCGCTCCGAGGTGCGTGCCAGTGCGGACCGTGTGTTCTGCCAGGCTAGACGTGCACGGCGTAGGTGGACAGCAACCGATGGAACGGCGACCTCAGATTCCAGGGAAGGAAAGGCAGGAGGTTGGTACCCGTAGGCAGAGTGGAAAGGAGACATACCTGTAGCCGAGCTGATGAGAGTATTGTGGGCGTACTCAATCCAAGATAGACTGAGCGCCCAGGAGGCCGGCTGCTGGTGGCAAACACAGCGGATGGCAGCCTCCAGATCCTGATTGGTGCGCTCCGTCTGACCGTTAGTCTGTGGGTGGTATCCAGAAGAGAGGCTCGGTGATGCTCCCAACGAATTGCAGATAGCCTTCCAAACTGCCGAAGAAAATTGTGGTCCCCTGTCCGAGACTACATCCACCGGGATACCATGCAGCCGGAAAACGTGGCGTGTAAGTAATTCTGCAGTCTCGAGTGCCGAGGGCAACTTGGGAAGGGGAATGAAATGTGCCATCTTGGAAAAGCGGTCCACCACTGTCAATATTACGGTGTTGCCATTAGATGGGGGAAGTCCTGTGATGAAGTCCAACGCCACGTGGGACCACGGGTGGGAGGGTATGGGAAGTGGCCGTAGAAGGCCAGCTGGTGCCCGATGAGAAGCCTTATTGCGGGCACAGGTGGAACAGGCAGCTACGTACTCCGTCACGTCAGTTCTGAGAGTAGGCCACCAGAAGCGTTGGGCTAGGAGGTAAGTCGTACGAGTAATGCCTGGGTGGCAGGCGATCTTGGAGTTGTGGGCCCAGTTCAAGACCTCCGGACGGAGTTCTGGAATGACAAATAAACGACCCTGAGGACAGTTCTGAGGAGAAGGAACCTTCTTGAGTGTCTCTGTCACGCGACTCTCGATGTCCCACTGTATAGCTCCCAGCACTTGTGATGGAGGAATGATGGTCTCGGTCTTGGCCTCCTCCTCGGGGCAGGCGTACATTCTGGATAAGGCGTCAGGCTTACCGTTCTGAGAGCCGGGTCGGAAGGTTATAGTAAAATTGAACCTGGTGAAGAATAATGTCCATCTGACTTGCCTTGGGTTTAGCCGTTGAGCAGTGCGGATGTATGCCAGATTCTTGTGGTCCGTGAACACAACAAACGGAGTCTCCGAGCCCTCCAGCCAGTGCCTCCATTTCTGCAGTGCTAAGACAACAGCGAGTAGTTCTCTGTTACCTATGTCGTAGTTGCGTTCAGCAGGAGTCAGGCGACGTGAGAAGAAGGCACAGGGGTGCAGCCTCTGGTCGGAGGTAGAGCGCTGGGAAAGAACAGCTCCCACGCCGGAGTCGGAAGCATCAACCTCGACAAAAAATTGAGTGGACACGTTAGGGTGGATAAGAACAGGTGCTGAAGTAAATAACAACTTAAGTTTCTCAAAGGACCTCTGTGTCTCAGAGGTCCACAAAAAGGGGATCTTGGTAGATGTAAGCTTAGTAAGAGGTTCAGCTACCTGACTAAAATTGCGGATAAAACGGCGGTAAAAATTTGCAAAACCTAAAAATCTTTGGAGGTGCTTTCTAGTGGTGGGTATGGGCCAATCGACCACAGACTTGATCTTAGCGGGATCTGCTCGGAGTTGACCCTTCTCTACAATAAACCCCAAGAACGGAACAGATTCAGTGTGAAACACGCATTTCTCAACCTTGACAAAAAGTCTATTCTCTAGAAGACGTTGAAGAACTAAGCGAACATGCTGGACGTGAAGTTCGGAGTTAGGAGAAAAAATTAGGATATCGTCCAAGTAAACGACCACAAATCGATCGAGCATGTCGCGAAGAACATCATTAATGAGGTTTTGAAAAACACCCGGCGCATTGGTGAGGCCAAAAGGCATGACCAGATATTCAAAATGACCTAGTGGTGTGTTAAAGGCGGTCTTCCATTCGTCCCCTTGCTTTATTCTGACCAGGTGATAAGCATTGCGGAGGTCTAATTTGGTAAAATATCTGGCCGTGTGTAAGGGATTAAAAGCAGAGTTGAGAAGCGGAAGGGGGTACTTATTTTTAATCGTAATAAGATTTAGGGTCCGATAATCAATACAAGGGCGGAGTGTCTTATCTTTCTTTTGCACACAAAAAAAACCGGCGGCTAGAGAGTTGGAGGGGCGGATGAGACCTGAAGCGAGTGACGTGGTGATATAGTCCTCTAGTGACTCTCGTTCTTGTTTAGAAATATTATAAAGACGGGACGAAGGAAGTGTAGCACCCGGGAGTAGATTAATAGAGCAGTCATAGGGACGGTGTGGTGGTAGTGACAATGCGCGGTCCTTACTGAAGATCTCCTTAAGATCATGGTAATTTGTGGGGACAACCGACAAATCTATGATCTCTGGGGTAACGACACGTGCGGGTCCGATGCGAGGGCATGCGGATTGGAGACAATGTGTGTGACAAAAATTTCCCCAATTAATGATCTTTGTCTTGACCCAGTCAATATGGGGATTATGCAGAGCTAGCCAGGTAAGACCAAGCACAACAGGAGCCGAGCGAGAAGGAATGACGAGAAAACAAATAGACTCAAAATGGTTACCAGATAATTTTAGCGTTAATGGTTCAGTCTGATGAGTAACGCTCGCTAGGTGGCCCCCGTCGAGGGATCGGACCACCCTAGGTCTGTGTAATTTGGAAATGGGAATGGCCAAACGCTTAACAAGTGCTTCATCAATAAAATTGTCATCAAAACCAGAGTCAATAAGAGCACAAATGTCAAAATGCTTATCCTTATCCCAGGTGAGTCTGCCAGTGAGTTGAAGTCGTGATAGAGTCTGACCTGTAGAGGGCGGTAGAGGAGCAGGAGCGGTCGCTGGCGCATGTGTTGCTTGGGTGTGGCGAGTGGGTGGAGCTCGGGTGCGAGGAGGTGATGCTTGAGAACGATGGCGAGCTGGACGATGAGGGCAGCGGTTCAGGCGATGATCGGCCTCTCCACAATACAGACAAAGATGGAGGCGAAAGCGACGATCCCTCTCCGCTTGAGTCAGGCGAGATCCTCCTAATTGCATTGGTTTTTCCTCTCGTGATATCGATACTGCATCGATAATGGGTATCGGTGCGGCAGTAATTTGATGCCTTCCATGGCCACTCCCATTATATGCAGATGAGCGCCATCCTTGCTGTCGGAGTCTATCTGTCTCCCAGTCAACGAGGCGAGTCTCCACCTCCACTGCCGTAGCGACCAGCTCGTCGAGGCTATCGGGAGTTTTGAGCGGAATCATAAGTCTCCGGACCTTATCTGCAAGGCCTAGGGAGAAAACGTCCACCAATGCGGAAGTGGGCCATTCACTTTCCGCCGCCAGTCTACGAAATTCAATGGCGAAGTCCGTGACGCTGCGCTGCCCTTGTTGCAGACGCAACAACGATCGCGCCGCCTCACGCCCTGGCCTCCCGCGTTGAAAAATGCTCTTTAAAGCCTTGGAGAAGGCGGCGTATGAGGCGCACACGGGTGACTGACGCACCCACTCTGCGGTGGCCCAAGCAGACACCCGGCCACTCATGTGGGTCAAAATAAACGCCACGCGCGCTCTTTCTGACGGAAAGGACGCGGGCAAAAGTTCGAAATAGATCTCACATTGGGTGAGAAAAGTTTGTACATCACCTGACTCGCCGGAGAAACGCTCAGGCTTCGAGAGTGGTGGACAAGCGGCAGGAGGAGTGTCTCTAGGGAAAGGAGTATCTTCAGGACGTGGCGGTAATTGCGGGGTTGCTGGAACGGCCGTGGGAGGAGACATGGCGTGCAGAGCGGTGAGTACGCTACTTAGCTGTCGCTCCAATGTGTCGAGGCGGGCATCTTGGTGTTCCGTCATGGCGTTGACGCACGCACCAAGTAAGCCAAATTGTTCCTCTTGTTTCCCCAGGCGAATAGCCTGTTGTTGCAGTTCCCGCTTTACTGGGTCCGTCTCTGCGAGGTCCATTTTGAAATGGCCGGTTATTATGTTAGGATAGAGTTCAAGGGTGGACCTCGGGATGCGGAGAATGGAGGCAAGGGAAGCGATAACAAATGAAAATATTTAATAAGTCCAAAAATGGTAACTAAGGATGATGGGGCAAAAAGTGCACACCATGGAAAATCTAACAAAAGGAGTCTCTTTCTGAGGTTGGCGGAACCAAGGTCAGGAACGCACACAGCGTGGCAAAAAACTAGTCCTCTAAAACAAGGTGGCTAGAAAAACAAAAACACAACAAGGTCAATATAACAGAAATATGTGAAGGCAACATACCAGGGAAGCTGAGTCAAGGTAACACATGTCAGAGTAGAGTTCAGGAAGAATAACCGGCGGGGACCAGCTGGTGGAGACGCGCTTAAATACTACCCGGAGATGATTAGCAGCAGGTGTGCCTCGTTGGGGACAAAAGACTGTGGAAGAAACTGAAAAAACCAATAGAGAAGGCAGGGAGAAGACAACATACATAACACAAGATCTTCATCAGCAAATCTTGTTGACTCAGGCAAAGATTAGCTGTGACTGGGAGGACCATTTTTGAAATCTGCCTTGACAACTGCTGTCTGGCTGATGATTCCGTTTGAGAAATAGCTCAGTGATTTAGGAGCTGGTTCTTGGTGCCAAAGAACCTGGGTTCAAGCCCTGACAAAGGTGGTGATGACAGCTCATGAAAATGCCAGATGGTCTTTGTGAAGCAAACATATACATTTTAGAGTCATGATAGATTAAACATCAGTTATTAACTTATGGAGCAAATCGAATCAATTAAAAAATCAAATTACCAATATCTCCATTCTGTCTAGATGCAATATGTGTATTTTCAGATTTTTGTCTTGATAACTGATATATTTACAGTGGTTTCAAATCTGCATGCACAACAGTGAATGGCTTAATCAATTTGTGAAGCCACTGTTGAATTGTCACTTGCCAATTAGCTCAGCATGATAGACCACAGTCTTTGGTTCTATTGTTGTGGATTTTAGCCTCAACTGGTGCAAAAGGAACATTATAATGTCAACTGTCTTGCCTTCCTGTTCTCCTGTTTGTTGCTCAGAATTGCCTTAATTTGCCAAAAATCGCCCGGACCCGACCCATCCCTGCAAAGCAGTTATAATTGTGTTTATTTAGTTTAGTTACACTACTGCCTTCTTCAGGAGGAAATGACACACAGCAAAGAACTAGCAAGGTGGTCCCTGCAGCAAGGATATAACCCCTCTTTCTGGGGCATCTAAGTGAGCTATACGACTCACTGGACAAAGGCTTTTGAAAGTTTGTTACAAGTCAGGTGATCTAGGGATACAGTTTGAAGTTGTGAGTTCAAGGCCTGGTTGATGCAGAGTGACCATGTTAATGCATACTGAGGTGATGTGTGGATTAGTGACAGACAATTTAAAAAACATTAAACACTTATTTTACAGACAATTTTACTCATGTATTTGTCTCCTCCTCATACTTTTCCATGATCGGCCTCATCCCATGGCTGCTGTACCCTGCTGACTGGCTTAGTCCAGTTGTGAAGCTGCACATAAGTTCATTGATAGACAACGGTCTTTGATGTCAGAGGCCAAGCCTTAACTGCTGCAAAAATCACACTGTAATGCTGACTTTTAGGCTACTACATCAGGGTTTGTTGATGCTGGGAATTGAACCCTGATCTCCCAGGGGAAAGGGCAAGGTTTGGTGTGTTGGGCCAGGGAGCTGGCATGATGGTGGCTGTCATGTGTGAGTTAAGAGCTGGTTGCCCCATGGATTGCACCACATGGTCTGGTCTTCCCTGCCTACAAACCAGGTGTGACATACCAATAGTGATTACTGTGAACAGAACAGAACAAAGAAGAACAGGAGAGAGAACAGAAGAAACTTCCGAGAATCAAGGTGAGCTAAATATAATATCTTATTTCAGCATGCTTGACCCTAGCTGAGGACTTTTATGGTAAACGGTGGACTAAGCATTTGTTTCTTGTTATGTTTTGTTCATTTGCTTATTTGTTTGTTTTCTTGTAGAACACAAACAAGCAAATTGTATTGTGGTCAAACAATACAATACCTGACAAAGCTCTGCTGAGAGCTGCCATAACAAAATAGGTTACAATATATCTGTACAATTAATCTGAAATCATCCTAAAAAGGTTATCGTAGTTGTTATTTTAATGAAATAATTTAGTATAAATTGTCAATGTTAGAAGGAGCTCTAACGTTGTCGGTAGCGGCGTTGCGGTCGCCATCTAGCTCGTCTTTGGAGGGATGGGTGGGCTGGTGAGCACCATGGATCTAATACATCCAGCAATGGGGTGCAGCAATTCTACTGCTGCCTTCCATTTTCAGAGAGGACTCATCCTTTCTATACACTCTACTGGAGGTAAATACTGCATTTAAGGTCAAGATTTAGGAATTGGCATTATCCATATTATGGCAACATTGAGTCATTTTGCTGTTTTCACAGCAGGTTTTATTTACTGACATGTATCTGTTTTTATTGCATAGGAGCCAAGCGTGCCTACTCCAGCAATCATGCTCCATAACACACACGAGGGGAACCCTTTGCAGGCACAAAGGATAACCCTATACCTGGATGGTATGCAGGTTTTGACTGAGGACAGCAGCATGGACAAATCATATGCTATGAGTGCATTAATGTCACTCTATATTGTTTTTGCTGTCCAGTACCCAAAGGAACTGAGAAAAACTCTTATTTTCATTGAAAGATTTGTGTTGGGTATCAAGGACCACAGTGTTGTACCCATTTCAGTGAAGAGACTATGCAACTGTCGGAAGTGGGGAGTAGTGAGTAGATGTGTTGCAGCATGGGATTTCATGCTTTATGTTCTTGTTAATGGTCAAATTCCTGCTGCTGCCCTTTGTTTGTACACATTGATAAAAAAAAAAAATCCCTTATTTAATACATATTTTGGACCAATACATTTTGTTTGAATTTTGGCATAGTGACGTCTCTAGATTTCCATTATTGTTACAATACGTAACATTTTGAGTACTTATTACATAACACTGAAAAGTATTTCAACATTATTTAAATCAATGTGAAAACTTTGTGGAATTCCCTCACTTTCTCATGATTCTGTTCCACTGTCACAATTAGTACACACAGTATGTACACTGATTCTTTTCATTGGACCATGCATTATTTTATTGTTTGTAGATAGCTTACAATAAGGCGTAGTAAACGCAGTAAGTGCACCTTGGATTGATTGAACTAAAACTATTTTCTGTCTTTTTCTGCCATGTCACCATTGCTGGAGATTTATTTACACAAATTCACCTACTGAGGACAGCATGATGTGTCTGGCCTGTCATGTTGCTGATTCCACTGGTCCTATGCTGCCTTTTGACCTGTTCTCCCCTGGGACCTACACAGCCTCTCCTGTTTTGTTGGACTATCTTTAAATAAACGTTTTTCTCATTAAAATGTTTTGAATGTTTGTTCAATGTCAACATGATAAATGACCACAATATAATATGAACTAAACTGATCTGTAGAATACAATATGGTTCTTTATAGAACCCTCAGAAGACAAGACGGTTATCGGTGAAAACCTTTGAAAAGGGATGTTTTTAGAACCCCCTGTGTCAGGTCTTGATGAAACCCTTGAAACATGAAAGGGTTCTTAGTGGAACTCCCTGTGTGGGTTCTAGATGAAACCCTTGAAACATGAAAGGGTTCTTAGTGGAACTCCCTGCATGGGTTCTAGATGAAACCCTTGACAAACGAAAGGGTTCTTAGTGGAACTCCCTGTGTGGGTTCTAGATGAAACCCTTGAAACATGAAAGGGTTCTTAGTGGAACTCCCTGCATGGGTTCTAGATGAAACCCTTGACAAACGAAAGGGTTCTTAGTGGAACTCCCTGTGTGGGTTCTAGATGAAACCCTTGAAATACGAAAGGGTTCTTAGTGGAACTCCCTGCGTGGGTTCTAGATGAAACCCTTGAAATACAGAAGGGTTCTTAGTGGAACTCCCTGTGTGGGTTCTAGATAAAACCCTTGTAACATGAAAGGGTTCTTAGTGGAACTCCCTGCGTGGGTTCTTTGTAGAACCTCTCATGGGGGGTTCTGGGTGGAACCTTACACACACAGTTCTAGGTATAACCCTTCATGTTGGGTTCTAGGTAGAACCCTCCAAAAGGGTTCCAGGTGGAACCTTTATAAAAAGGTTCTACCTGGAGCCAAAAATGGTTCTCCTATGAGGACGAGCCGAAGAACCTTATATGGTTCTACTTAGCACTTTTATTTCTAAGAGTGTATGAATTGGAGTAGTGGTCTCATTATTGACACTGTCTGTGTAATTCTTTTTGACAGTACTTCATATGCACTTCACGTGTTCTGTGTGCAGGTGTTTACTTTGATGACATTTGGCTATGAAGGCCGACTTATGCCCAAACCCGACTTCCATCGCCGTCGTACGCAAACCGAGGACCGCCTACAATGTTCTTCACTGAACAATCTGTGAACTTTTCCTCACTTCTGCCAAACTTTTTGTTCGCCTGAGTGACATCAGAGCGTTATTCCAAGTCAGACCACTTCTCAGACTGTTTGAGGACAAAGACGCAGCGAGTGACAGGAACGGGCTGTTAAGCAAATCTCTCGCTCCCTCGCCTGTCCTTTGCTTCTCATCGCGTTCCCGACCGGACCCCCAGAGGTTTGAGGTGTAGGACAGCGCTGGAGTGGGGAGGGGGATGGCATCAAACAAGTAATAATAATAATAATAATAAGATACAAACAAACGTACGTGACTTATCATTGAATGAAACGTATCAAATCAAATCAAACTTTATTTACATATAACTTTTCATGCACAGGCACTATATATATATATATATATATATATATATATATATATATATATATATATATATATATATATATATTTTTTTTTATTTTTTTATTTATTTATTTTTTTTTTTTAATTAATTAAATTATTTTTATTTTATTAATTTTTATTTTATTTTATATATATATATATATATAAATATATATATATTTTTTTTAAATTAATTAAATTATTTTTATTTTATTAATTTTTTTTCATTATATATATATATATGTATATAGTAACTTTACATGCAGTCAGCTTTTTTTTTTTTAGCCCAATGCAGCCCAAGTCAAAAAGTTTGGACCCCCCTGTTATTGCAATAATGTCATACTTGCAAATGAGACTCAGAAATGTGATAAGAAAACAAACATTGGCTTTACTTTTGACATGCTACTGATTAGCATTTGCGATTTAACATTGAACACCTTCAAATTTGTTAAAGAAAGCTACAACTAAGATGCACGTTACAATCAAACAGCTGGTGCAAGTACATTACTTACATTATTAACACTTTTTAGGGGGCAACAACCAAAAAAAAACCACCATAAATATACACGTCTTGGAGTTGCAACTGTAATTGCAACTTAATGTCATACTTGCAAATGAGACTCGGAAATATGATAAGCAAACGAACATCGGCTTTTTTTTTGACATGCTACTGATTAGCATCAGCGATTTAACATGGCAATTTCAACACCTCCAAATTTTTTTATGAAAGCTACAACTAAGATGCACGTTACAGTCAAACAGCTGGTGCATAATAAGTACAATACTTACATTATTAACACTTTTCAGGGGGCAACAACCAAAAAAAAACACCATAAATATACACGTCCTGGAGTTGCAACTGTAATTGCAACTTAATGTCATACTTGTAAATGAGACTCAGAAATGTAATAAGAAAACAAACATTGGCTTTGCTTTTGACATGCTACTGATTAGCATCAGCGATTTAACATGGCAATTTCAACACCTCCAAATTTGTTAATGAAAGCTACAACTAAGATGCACGTTACAATCAAACAGCTGGTGCACAATAAGTACTATACTTACATTATTAATAGGGATGTCCGATAATGGCTTTTTGCCGATATCCGATATTCCGATATTGTCCAACTCTTTAATTACCGATACCGATATCAACCGATACCGATATATACAGTTGTGGAATTAACACATTATTATTCCTAATTTGGACAACCAGGTATGGTGAAGATAAGGTCCTTTTTTAAAAAAAAAAAAAAAAGATAAATAAATGTAAAACATTTTCTTGAATAAAAAAGAAAGTAAAACAATATAAAAACAGTTACATAGAAACTAGTAATTAATGAAAATGAGTAAAATTAACTGTTAAAGGTTAGTACTATTAGTGGACCAGCAGCACGCACAATCATGTGTGCTTACGGACTGTATCCCTTGCAGACTGTATTGATATATATTGATATATAATGTAGGAACCAGAATATTAATAACAGAAAGAAACAACCCTTTTGTGTGAATGAGTGTAAATGGGGGAGGGAGTTTTTTTGGGTTGGTGCACTAATTGTAAGTGCATCTTGTGTTATTTATATTGATTTAATTAAAAAACAAAACAAAAAACCGATACCGATAATAACAAAACTATACCGATAATTTCCGACATTACATTTTAAAGCATTTATCGGCCGATAATATCGGCAGGCCGCTATTATCGATCATCTCTAATTATTAACACTTTTTATGGGCTACAACCAAAAAAAACCACCATTATTATACACGACTGCCATCCAACGTCTTGGACTTGCAACTGTGATTGCAACTTAATGTCATACTTGCAAATGAGACTTGGAAATGTGATAAGAAAACAAACATCGGCTTTGTTTTTGACATGCTACTGATTAGCATCAGCGATTTAACATGGCAATTTCAACACCTCCAAATTTTTTAATGAAACTACAACTAAGATGCACGTTACAATCAAACAGCTGGTGCATAATAAGTACAATACTTACATTATTAACACTTTTTAGGGGGCAACAATTAAAAAAAAAACCACCATAAATATACACGTCTTGGAGTTGCAACTGTAATTGCAACTTAATGTCATACTTGCAAATGAGACTCAGAAATGTAATAAGAAAACAAACATTGGCTTTGCTTTTGACATGCTACTGATTAGCATCAGCGATTTAACATGGCAATTTCAACACCTCCAAATTTGTTAATGAAAGTTACAACCAAGATGTACGTTACAATCAAACAGCTGGTGCATAATAAGTACAATACTTACATTATTAACACTTTTTAGGGGGCAAGAACCAAAAAACCCCCACCATAAATATACACGTCTTGGACTTGCAACTGTAATTGCAACATAATGTCATACTTGCAAATGAGACTCGGAAATGTGATAAGAAAACAAACATTGGCTTTGCTTTTGACATGCCACTGATTAGCATCAGCAATTTAACATGGCAATTTAAACACCTCCAAATTTTTTTAATGAAAGCTACAACTAAGATGCACGTTACAATCAAACAGCTGGTGCATAATAAGTACAATACTTACATTATTAACACTTTTTAGGGGGCAACAACCAAAAAAACCCCACCATAAATATACACGTCTTGGAGTTGCAACTGTAATTGCAACTTAATGTCATACTTGCAAATGAGACCCAGAAATGTGATAAGAAAACAAGATACAACAACTGGACAGCAATTATCATAGTAAGCTCATTTTGTTGCAATAAAAAAATGGATTTTATCATCAAAAACAATTGATATATTTTTTGACACACACAGAAGTTGGTATCGTTAAGTACCGTATCGATTCCCAGGTATTGGGAATTGGTACCGTATCGGTTCAAATATGAGCGGTACTCATCCCTACTTGGAAGACATGATTGCGTAATATTTCGCCACTCCCACTTACTGTGACTATTTTGCTTTCTTTTTGTTCAGCGTTAATCATTTACGGCAAACGTGGTGTAACACGAGGACGGAATGACACTACCAATACTCCAAGCGGTATGATTCAGTGGAAATGCAACCAGACTGTGCTGCTGGGTGGTCTTCCTTAGCCCCGCCCCCCCATCATGGCTGCATGCATCTCCACTGTTCAGTCAGTGACTGGCGCGGGGTCGGTTCCAAGCTCACAAGTGAGGATGGAGCAGAGAGCCGTGCTAATTGGGACAGAAGATCGGGGTCGGGAAGAATGGAGCGGGCGGCGAGGGGGGTTGCTGACACGACGGGGGGGGGGCTCTGGGCTCTCCAGTGCTTCACTCGGCTTAATGATGCGTCTCCCTTGTAATTAGCAGACGGTAATTAACGCCTGCATCACCTGGGTCTCCGCGGGTCATGTTCTCGCTCTCTTTTTTTCACTCGCCCCGTCCACGGCCGAGTTACATCCTCTCAGCCCGGTTCTGGCAGTCCCCCTGGCAGCCCCCACTAATGGACACAATATGGGGGACTCACGTTCTACACACCTGGTGTATTTGTTTTCCTTCACTACGGCTTCCTCCCACATTACAAAAACATGCATGACCTTTAGGGGTGTCAAAAAAATATGATATTCAAATGAAGTGTGATTCTTATTTGCAACGATTCTTAATAGATTAAAACTAAAATCAATTTAAAAAAAAAACGCTTTTGTTTCCACTTCCTGTGTGATTTCATTTCATTTCTGTCAATTTATCTCTGGCCTGGGCGCTGCCTCCTTCACCTGTCCGTGGTCGGCAATCAGGACAAACCTGTCCCTGGTTGGCAGTCAGGACACACCTGTCCCTGGTTGGCAGTCAGGACACACCTGTCCGTGGTCGGCAATCAGGACACACCTGTCCCTGGTTGGCAGTCAGGACACACCTGTCCATGGTCGGCAATCAGGACACACCTGTCCGTGGTCGGCAATCAGGACACACCTGTCCCTGGTTGGCAGTCAGGACACACCTGTCCATGGTCGGCAATCAGGACACACCTGTCCCTGGTCGGCAATCAGGTAACACCTGTCCCTGGTCGGCAATCAGGACACACCTGTCCCTGGTTGGCAATGAGGACTAACCTACTCAGTGGCCTAGTGGTTAGAGTGTCCGCCCTGAAATCGGTAGGTTGTGAGTTCAAACCCCGGCCGAGTCATACCAAAGAGTATAAAAATGAGACCTAACCTACTCAGTGGCCTAGTGGTTAGAGTGTCCGCCCTGAAATCGGTAGGTTGTGAGTTCAAACCCCGGCCGAGTCATACCAAAGAGTATAAAAATGAGACCTAACCTACTCAGTGGCCTAGTGGTTAGAGTGTCCGCCCTGAAATCGGTAGGTTGTGAGTTCAAACCCCGGCCGAGTCATACCAAAGAGTATAAAAATGAGACCTAACCTACTCAGTGGCCTAGTGGTTAGAGTGTCCGCCCTGAAATCGGTAGGTTGTGAGTTCAAACCCCGGCCGAGTCATACCAAAGAGTATAAAAATGAGACCTAACCTACTCAGTGGCCTAGTGGTTAGAGTGTCCGCCCTGAAATCGGTAGGTTGTGAGTTCAAACCCCGGCCGAGTCATACCAAAGAGTATAAAAATGAGACCTAACCTACTCAGTGGCCTAGTGGTTAGAGTGTCCGCCCTGAAATCGGTAGGTTGTGAGTTCAAACCCCGGCCGAGTCATACCAAAGAGTATAAAAATGAGACCCATTACCTCCCTGCTTGACACTCAGCATCAAGGGTTGGAATTGGGGGTTAAATCACCAAAACGTATTCCCGGGCGCGGCCACCACTGCTGCTCACTGCTCCCCTCACCTCCCAGGGGGTGATCAAGGGTGATGGGTCAAATGCAGAGAATAATTTTGCCACACCTAGTGTGTGTGTGACAATCATTGGTACTTTAACTTTAACTTTTTAAACTGTCCCTGGTTGGCAATCAGGACACACCTGTCCATGGTTGCCACTGAGGTTGCTTCTGAACCCAGATTTCCACGGCCGCGGAACGGCGCCGCCACGGCAGCGAACTCTTTCCATTTCCATTCAAGTCAATGTGTCAGTTTCCTCTCCCCAAGACCGTCTGTTCATGACGACGCCGGTGCCGACCCGTATCCCTGCGCTGAATATACGCAGACCTATATTTGAGACGAGGCGACGCAACACAGCTGACCAATTTAGATCAAATCTGCTTGGGTGGGACAGGAAGTCATGCAAAACACAAAATAGATTATACGTTTACTTTCAAAATATAATACTCAGTTTTCAAGGCGGATCGTATTTTACACTTTAAAACATCCTGATGGGCGGGAATGGACCGGAAGTCAACTTGTCAAAGGTTTTCAGATTAAATGTCACCTCGTTGACACACATGGATGAGGACATATTGATTCTGAAGGTCCAAAATCAAAGAATCATATTACAGGCATATCCTGGACAGCTATATGGGGGCCTTTGTCAAATACCAGCTGACACCAAGTATCTGTAGCTGCGACCACAAACACTCTAAGTCGTGTCCACTTCAACACATGACGACAACAGAAGTGAAGTTTGTATATTAAACAAAAATAAAGCTGGAGAGACAATACTTAACACAGAATTCAGATATAAATGGAAAAACAAATTCTGCTGAAAATAAGTTAGAGTTAAGGTTAGGGTAGGTTTGGGTTTTGGTTAGTTTTGGGGTTGGGTTTAGGTTAGGGCTAGAGAAGCCAAAGAATAAGGTAGGAGGGTTGGTTAGGGTTTTGGTTGGGGTATGCCAATAGAAGAAAAAGGGTTAAGGTTAGGGAAGTTAAAGAATAGGGCAGAAAAGTTGGTTAGGGTTGGGGTTAGGTTTGGATTTGGGTTTGGGTTAGGGTTTAGGGTTAGGCTTAGGGCTAGAGAAGCCAAAGAATAAGGTGAAGGGTTGGTTAGGGTTTTCGTTGGGGTAGGCCAGGGGTCGGCAACCTTTACCACTCAAAGAGCTATTTTGACCCGTTTCACAAATTAAAGAAAACAATGGGGGCCACAAAACTCTTTTGAAATTTAAAATGAAATAACACTGCATACAAAGTTGTTTTTTTTTGCTTTGTGCTATGTATAAACCAGGGGTCTCAGACACGCGGCCCGCACCTTAATATGAAAATGTTATGTTAGTGTGGCCCGCGAGTTTTATTTGAATGGCGCTTGACAGCGTCATACTTGCCAACTCTCCCGATTTTTCCGGGAGACTCCCGAATTTCAGGGCAACTATTCTCTCGAATATCTGCTGATTTTCACCCAAACAACAATAATAAGGGCGTGCTGTGATGGCACAGCATTTAGCGCCCTCTACAACCTGTATCAACAGCGTGCCAGCCCAGTTACATGTTATATGAGGCTTCTGCAGACACACATGAGTGCAAGGCATACTTAGTCAACAGCCATACAGATCACACTGAGGGGGGGCGATATAAACAACTTTAACACTCTTACTAATATGCGCCACACTGTGAACCCACACCAAACAAGAATGACAAACACATTTCAGGAGAACATCCGCACCGTAACACAACAGAACAAGTACCCAGAATCCCATGCATCCCTAACTCTTCCGGGCTACATTATACACCCCTGCTACTGCCAAACCCCGCCCCCCCAACCCTGTCCACCACACATCAACCTTCGCCCCCCCCACCGTGCGTCGGTTGAGGTGGGCGGGGTTTGGTGGTAGCGGGGGTGTATAATGTAGCCCGGAAGACTTAGGGATGCATGGGATTCTGGGTATTTGTTCTGTTGTGTTTATGTTGTGCTACGGTGCGGATGTTCTCCCAAAATGTGTTTGTCATTCTTGTTTGGTGTGGGTTCACAGTGTGGCGCATATTAGTAAGAGTGTTAAAGTTGTTTATATCGCCACCCTCAGTGTGATCTGTATGGCTGTTGACTAAGTATGCCTTGCTGTCACTTGCGCGTGTAAGCAGAGACCGCATACAACATGTGACTGGGCCGGCACGCTGTTTGTATGGTGAAAAAGCGGACGCGACGACAGGTTGTAGAGGACGCTAAAGACAGTGCCATCACGGCGCACCCTCAATATCGTTGTCCGGGTGAAAATCGGAGAATGTTTGCCCCGGGAGATTACCGGGAGAGGCACTGAAATCCGGAAGTCTCCCGGAAAAATCGGGAGGGTCGGCAAGTATGCATCTGAGCCGCATCAGAGTGATCAAAGAGCCGCATGCGGCTCCGGGGCCGCGGGTTGCCGACCCCTGGGGTAGGTCAATAGAAGAAAAAGGGTTAAGGTTAGGGAAGTTAAAGAATAGGGTAGAAAAGTTGGTTGGGGTTGGGGTTAGGGTTTAGGGTTAGGCTTAGGCTTAGGGCTAGAGAAACCAAAGAATAAGGTCGCGGGTTTGGTTAGGGTTAGAGCTAAGGGTTGGGGTAGGACGATAGAAAGAAAAGGGTTAGGGTAATGTTTGGGTTTTGGTTAGATTTGGGTTAGGGTTATTAGCTCTCGGGTTTGGGTTAGAATTAGGATTTAGGGTTAGGGAAGTAAAAGAATAGGGTTGGGGTTAGGTTCGGGTTTTGGTTAGGTTTGGGTTAGAGTTTGGGTTTTGGTTTGGGTTAGGGTTGGGGTTAGAATTAGGATTTAGGGTTAGGAAAGTAAAATAATAGAGTAGAAAGGTTGGTTAGGGTTGGGGGTTGGGTGTGGGGTTAGACTAAGGTTTAGGATTTAGGGTTAGGGAAGTAAAATAAGAGGGTAGTAAAGTTGGTTGGGTTAGGGTTAGGGCTAGAGAAGCCAACAAATAAGGTAGGAGGGTTGGTTAGGGTGAGGGCTGAGGGTTGGACTAGGGCGATAGAAGGAAAAGGGTTAGGGTTAGGGAAGTAGAAGAATAGGGTAGAAAAGTTGGTTATGGTTGGGGAAAGGGTCATGTTTTAATTTTGGTTAGGTTTGGGTTAGGGTGAGGTTTGGTTTGAGTTAGGTTAGTTAGAGTTGCATATAATCGACAGAAAAAGCAATACATTCAACAACCGTGTGTGTGTGTGTGTGTGTGTGTGTGTGTGTGTGTGTGTGTGTGTGTGTGCTTGCCAAGTATGATGTTACTGTCGTGTTGGAGATTGCTACAAATACAAAAATAATGTCTCTGCATCCTGGGGTCACGTTGCAAGCAATACAGTCACTTTGTGACATATTCAATTGGAGGTTTTGAATTGTCCATAGGTGTTTACGTGATTGGTTGGTTGTTTCTACGTGTCCTGCCATTGGCTGGCGACCAGTCTGGGGTGTTCCCTGCCTCCCACTCCAAATCAGCTGGGATAGGCTCCATCCCACCTGTGACATAATGACAGGAAAGGAATGTGGCTTTTTAAACTATTGTTCACATAAGTGTACAAGCAATGTACAAGTTGTTAACTGCCATGCAAGTGTAAAAAGAAGCTAGCCACTGACATTAATGATGACTTGGAAATAGTCATTTTTAATAGTTTCATTGCTTGATTTATGCTAGCTTTGTCACGAATCGGCATAGTGTTTGTGTTTGTGGTCCCAAAATGCGGAAGCAGGAGGCTCATGCAGGTAATATGCTTCTTTTAATCCTACACAAGGCTGATTGGAGCTGTGGCCGCAAGGTAGTTGGTGCCTGTCGTGGCGGTAGTCCTAGAACCCGTTGGTGGACACCGGCGGTGAGGGATGCCGTCAAGCTGAAGAAGGAGTCCTATCGGGTTCTTTTGGCTCATAGGACTCCTGAGGCAGCGGACAGGTACCGACAGGCCAAGCGGTGTGCGGCTTCAGCGGTCGCGGAGGCAAAAACTCGGACATGGGAGGAGTTCGGGGAAGCCATGGAAAACGACTTCCGGACGGCTTCGAAGCGATTCTGGACCACCATCCGCCGCCTCAGGAAGGGGAAGCAGTGCACTACCAACACCGTGTATGGTGCGGATGGTGTTCTGCTGACCTCGACTGCGGAAGTTGTGGATCGGTGGAGGGAATACTTCGAAGACCTCCTCAATCCCACCAACACGTCTTCCTATGAGGAAGCAGTGCCTGGGGAATCTGTGGTGGGCTCTCCTATTTCTGGGGCTGAGGTTGCTGAGGTAGTTAAAAAGCTCCTCGGTGGCAAGGCCCCGGGGGTGGATGAGATCCGCCCGGAGTTCCTTAAGGCTCTGGATGCTGTAGGGCTGTCTTGGTTGACAAGACTCTGCAGCATCGCGTGGACATCGGGGGCAGTACCTCTGGATTGGCAGACCGGGGTGGTGGTTCCTCTCTTTAAAAAGGGGAACCGGAGGGTGTGTTCTAACTATCGTGGGATCACACTCCTCAGCCTTCCCGGTAAGGTCTATTCAGGTGTACTGGAGAGGAGGCTACGCCGGATAGTCGAACCTCGGATTCAGGAGGAACAGTGTGGTTTTCGTCCTGGTCGTGGAACTGTGGACCAGCTCTATACTCTCGGCAGGGTCCTTGAGGGTGCATGGGAGTTTGCCCAACCAGTCTACATGTGCTTTGTGGACTTGGAGAAGGCATTCGACCGTGTCCCTCGGGAAGTCCTGTGGGGAGTGCTCAGAGAGTATGGGGTTTCGGACTGTCTGATTGTGGCGGTCCGCTCCCTGTATGATCAGTGTCAGAGCTTGGTTCGCATTGCCGGCAGTAAGTCGGACACGTTTCCGGTGAGGGTTGGACTCCACCAAGGCTGCCCTTTGTCACCGATTCTGTTCATAACTTTTATGGACAGAATTTCTAGGCGCAGTCAAGGCGTTGAGGGGATCCGGTTTGGTTGCTGCAGGATTAGGTCTCTGCTTTTTGCAGATGATTTGGTCCTGATGGCTTCATCTGGCCAGGATCTTCAGCTCTCACTGGATCGGTTCGCAGCTGAGTGTGAAGCGACTGGGATGAGAATCAGCACCTCCAAGTCCGAGTCCATGGTTCTCGCCCGGAAAAGGGTGGAGTGCCATCTCCGGGTTGGGGAGGAGATCTTGCCCCAAGTGGAGGAGTTCAAGTACCTCGGAGTCTTGTTCACGAGTGAGGGAAGAGTGGATCGTGAGATCGACAGGCGGATCGGTGCGGCGTCTTCAGTAATGCGGACGCTGTATCGATCCGTTGTGGTGAAGAAGGAGCTGAGCCGGAAGGCAAAGCTCTCAATTTACCGGTCGATCTACGTTCCCATCCTCACCTATGGTCATGAGCTTTGGGTTATGACCGAAAGGACAAGATCACGGGTACAAGCGGCCGAAATGAGTTTCCTCCGCCGGGTGGCGGGGCTCTCCCTTAGAGATAGGGTGAGAAGCTCTGTCATCCGGGAGGAGCTCAAAGTAAAGCCGCTGCTCCTCCACATCGAGAGGAGCCAGATGAGGTGGTTCGGGCATCTGGTCAGGATGCCACCCGAGCGCCTCCCTAAGGAGGTGTTTAGGGCATGTCCGACCGGTAGGAGGCCACGAGGAAGACCCAGGACACGTTGGGAAGACTATGTCTCCCGGCTGGCCTGGGAACGCCTCGGGATCCCCCGGGAGGAGCTGGACGAAGTGGCTGGGGAGAGGGAAGTCTGGGCTTCCCTGCTTAGGCTGCTGCCCCCGCGACCCGACCTCGGATAAGCGGAAGAAGATGGATGGATGGATGGATGGAACTAGAAAACTTTATTTTTTGCAAATATTAGCTCATTTGGAATTTGATGTCTGCAAAATGTTTCAAAAAAGCTGGCACAAGTGGCAAAAAAGACTGACAAAGTTGAGGAATGCTCATCAAACACTTATTTGGAACATCCCACAGGTGAACAGGCTAATTGGAAACAGGTGGGTGCCATGATTGGGTATAAATGCTCAGTCATTCACAAACAAGGATGGGGCAAGGGTCACCACTCTGTGAACAAATGCGTGAGCAAATTGTCGAACAGTTTAAGAACAACATTTCTCAACGAGCTATTGCAAGGAATTTAGGGATTACACCATCTACGGTCCGTAATATCATCAAAAGGTCCAGAGAAACTGGAGAAATCACTGCACGTAAGCGATTATATTACGGACATGGATGATATTAAGCCATTTATCAACAACACCCAGAAACGCTGCCGGCTTCGCTG
The DNA here is from genome assembly GCF_033978685.3 of Nerophis lumbriciformis. NCBI lineage: Eukaryota > Metazoa > Chordata > Actinopteri > Syngnathiformes > Syngnathidae > Nerophis > Nerophis lumbriciformis. The sequence continues at coordinate 7,258,843 of NC_084586.2, read as the reverse complement.
GGCCCGAGCTCATCTAAGATGGACTGATGCAAAGTGGAAAAGTGTTCTGTGGTCTGACGAGTCCACATTTCAAATTGTTTTTGGAAACTGTGGACGTCGTGTCCTTCGGAAGAAAGAGGAAAATAACCATCCGGATTGTTATAGGCGCAAAGTTCAAAAGCCAACATCTGTGATGGTATGGGGCTGTATTAGCTGGGTAACTTAGACATCTGTGAAGGCACCGTTAATGCTGAAAGGTACATACAGGTTTTGGAGCAACATATGTTGCCATCCAAGCAACATTATCATGGACGCCCCTGCTTATTTCAGCAAGACAATGCCAAGCCACGTGTTGGAACAGCGTGGTTTCGTAGTAAAAGAGTGCGGGTACTAGACTGGCCTGCCTGTAGTCCAGACCTGTCTCCCATTGAAAATGTGTGGCGCATTATGAAGCATAAAATACCACAACGAAGTTGAACAACTTAAGCTGTACATCAAGCAAGAATGGGAAAGAATTCCACCTGAAAAGCTTCAAAAATTGGTCTCCTCAGTTCCCAAACGTTGTTAAAAGGAAAGGCCATGTAACACAGTGGGAAAAATGCCCCTGTGCCAACTTTTTTGCAACATGTTGCTGCCATTAAATTCAAAGTTAATGATTATTTGCAAAAAAAACAACTTTGTTTCTCAGTTGGAACATTAAATATCTTGTCTTTGCAGTCTATTCAATTGAATATAAGCTGAAAAGGATTTGCAAATCATTGTATTCTGTTTTTATTTATCATTTACACAACATGCCAACTTCACTGGTTTTGGGTTTTGTAAAACAAGACATGACCTGTGGCCCCAGGTCATGGCAGGCTTTTCGTGTTGTGATACTTCTTTACTGAAAAGCCCTTGTTGAGTTGCCCAAAGCCAAAGCCCAAAAAAAGCAAACAAAATGACACTCATATTTGGATGAGGCGTGCGTGTCCATTTTGTGTTGAGCTGTTTCAAAAAACATTATGTTTAATAAACATTTTTATCACGCAGACATATTGTCCAGTCCCCAGTTTATGGTATTAAAAATTTGAAAATGACCTGTTTAAGGTACGCTTTAAAAAATATATATTTGAATGGAATGACAGCTTTAGTTATTTTATTTTTTTACTATAGGCGTATTATTCAATCAATCAATCAATCAATCTTTATTTATATAGCCCTAAATCACAAGTGTCTCAAAGGGCTGCACAAGCCACAACGACATTCTCGGTACAAAGCCCACATACGGGCAAGGAAAAACTCACCCCAGTGGGACGTCGATGTGAATGACTGAGAAACCTTGGAGAGGACCGCATATGTGGGTAACCCCCCCCCCCCTCTAGGGTAGACCGAAAGCAATGGATGTCGAGTGGGTCTGACATAATATTGTGAGAGTCCAGTCCATAGTGGATCCAACATAATAGTAAGAGTCCAGTCCATAGTGGGGCCAGCAGGACACCATCCCGAGCGGAGATGGGTCAGCAGCGCAGAGATGTTCCCAGCCGATGCACAGGCGAGCGGTCCACCCCGGGTCCCGACTCTGGACAGCCAGCACTTCATCCATGGCCACCGGACCTGTGCCCCCCCCCCTCAAGGAAAAGGGGAGCAGAGGAGAAAAGAAAAGAAACGGCAGATCAACTGGTCTAACAGGGAGGCTATTTAAAGGCTAGAGTATACAAATGAGTTTTAAGATGGGACTTAAATGCTTCTACTGAGGTAGCATCTCTAATTGTTACCGGGAGGGCATTCCATAGTACTGGAGCCCGAATAGAAAAACGCTCTATATTCCTTAAGCTTGTTTGGTTTTTGAGTGTTGAGGTTGTTCGTGTGGAAGTTTATTCAGGAGGTCTTCACCTTCAGGCTGCTTTAAATATTAAGTCAGCATTCATATTTCAATACGTTCCTCGCGTGTGGATTTGAAAAACAACCAAAAAAAACAACAACATTCCGTGTACTTTTTGTTATATGACGACGTGATGTCACTTCCCCGCACACCTGCGGCGGCAAGGAGGCGTTGGGCGGCACGAGACAACCTTTGCTGCCTCGCTCTGTGACCGTGAATAAAACATGGACGCTGCTGAGACTCTGGTCCCAGACAAAAAAATAATCCCAAATTAATAAGACATATTTATTTCATCCAGGTCCGCCTTTCATTCTTTTCCTCGCTGAGGTGTGGAGGGGTCATGTCAGGTGGTTACCACGCTAATTTAATTCCAATGTGACCTTGTGGCGGCGATATTGACGTGCGGGAATATCAGTCGTTTGATATATTTCATATAGGGTTGTCCCGATACCAATATTTTAATACCGGTACCAAAATGTATTTCGATACTTTTCTAAATTAAGGGGACCACAAAAAATGTCATTATTTACTTTATTTTAGCAGAAAATCTTAGGGTACATTAAAGGCCTCCTGAAATGCGATTTTCTTATTCAAACGGGGATAGCAGGTCCATTCTATGTGTCATACTTGATCATTTCTTAAAAAACCCAGCCTCGACCCCTCTCTCCTCTCTAACTTCAGACCTATCTCTAATCTTCCATACATTTCCAAAATATTAGAGAAGGTTGTCTACAGTCAGTTGTTGCCCTTCTTAGAGGATAATGGTATCACTGAGCTGTTCCAGTCCGGTTTTAAAGCCCTCCACAGCACAAAGTCAGCGCTTCTAAAAGTTTTTAACGATATCCTCCTGTCCACTGATTCTGGTAAATATGTTGTCCTGGTGCTTTTAGATCTGTCTGCTGCGTTCGACACCGTCGACCACGCCACCTTAATCACTCGTCTTGAGAACTGTGTGGGCATTAAGGGCGCCGCCCTCAACTGGTTCCGGTCGTACCTAACCGACAGGAGTTTTTGTGTAAAAGTAGACAGTTTTATGTCGTCCACAGCTCCTTTACCACATGGGGTCCCCCAGGGCTCAATCCTTGCCCCAATTTTATTTGCGCTTTACCTTCTCCCCCTTGGTTCTATTTTTAGGAAGTACAGTATTGCATTTCATTTTTACGCCGATGATTGCCAGATTTATTTTCCCATGGCACAAAATAACACGGTTCAACGTCTTATTGACTGCCTGCACGACATCAAAGTCTGGCTTTCAGCTAACTTCCTGAGCCTAAATGAAGATAAAACAGAAGTTATGTTGTTCGGTCCAAGTCGCTCTCCCTCCCCCAACGTTGACCTCGGCACTCTGACCCCGTATCTCAGCGACTGTGTCACAAACCTGGGGGTAAAGTTCGACTCAGATTTTAAATTCGAAAAACAAATCAGCAGCGTCGTTCAAAAAAGCTTTTATCAATTACGCCAAATAGCGAAAGTGAAACCGCTTCTATCAAGACATGATCTTGAGAAATTAATCCACGCTTTTATCTCGACTCGTCTTGATTACTGTAATGCCCTGTATGTTGGCATTAGCCAGGCCTCCCTCGCCCGCCTGCAGCTCGTGCAGAACTCTGCTGCTCGTCTGCTAACACAGACCCGCAGACGTGAGCACATCACCCCTATTTTAGCGTCCCTTCACTGGCTCCCTGTGCGTTACCGAATACATTTTAAACTCCTTTTATTTGTTTTTAAATGTCTAAACAACCTCGCGCCAACCTATCTCTCCGACCTCCTTCAGCCTTACAGCCCCACCCGATCCTTAAGATCAGCCGATCAGCTGCTGTTGACGGTCCCTGACACAAGGCTGAAGCTTGGAGGTGACAGAGCTTTCGCCGTTGCTGCTCCCAAGCTCTGGAACGACCTACCCTGAGTGTTAGACAAGCCTCCTCTCTTCCTGTTTTTAAATCTCTCTTAAAAACATACTTTTATTCCATGGCTTTTAACACTGAGTGATATCCATACTGCAATGGCGCCCCATAATACACCTGCTGTGATCCTGTTTTTATGTTTTTATGTTTTTATTAATTCTATTTTAATTATTTATTTTTTATCGTGTTCTGTTTGTGTTGTGTTGTGTTTGCTCGGTACTCGTTTTATCTTTTAACCTGCTCATTGTACAGCACTTTGGCTACCCCTGTGGTAAATTTTAAATGTGCTCTATAAATAAAGTTGATTTGATTTGATTTGATTTGATTTCGCGATATTGCCATATTTTTGCTGAAAGGATTTAGTAGAGAACATCAACGATAAAGTTCGCAACTTTTGGTTGCTGATAAAAAAGCCTTGCCTGTACCGGAAGTAGCAGACGAGTAGCGTGACGTCACAGGTTGTGGAGCTCCTCACATCTGCACATTGTTTACAATCATGGCCACCAGCAGCGAGAGCGATTCGGACCGAGAAAGCGACGATTTCCCCATTAATTTGAGCGAGGATGAAAGATTCGTGGATGAGGAAAGTGAGAGGGAAGGACTAGAGGGCAGTGGGAGCGATTCAGATAGGGAAGATGCTGTGAGAGGCGGGTGGGACCTGATATTCAGCTGGGAATGACTAAAACAGTAAATAAACACAAGACATATATATACTCTATTAGCCACAACACAACCAGGCTTATATTTAATATGCCACAAATTAATCCCGCATAACAAACACCTCCCCCCTTCCGTCCATATAACCCGCCAATACAACTCAAACACCTGCACAACACACTCAATCCCACAGCCCAAAGTACCGTTCACCTCCCCAAAGTTCATACAGCACATATATTTCCCCAAAGTCCCCAAAGTTACGTACGTGACATGCACATAGCGGCACGCACGTACGGGCAAGCGATCAAATGTTTGGAAGCCGCAGCTGCATGCGTACTCACGGTCCGTGTCTGCGTATCCAACTCAAAGTCCTCCTGGTAAGAGTCTCTGTTGTCCCAGTTCTCCACAGGCCAATGGTAAAGCTTGACTGTCATCTTCCGGGAATGTAAACAATGAAACACCGGCTGTGTTATCCGGCACACTAGTCAAGGGGTGCATTCTACGGCGGGGGTGCGTCATCCAGCACAACACCTGCCGCAATACGCCGCATCCCACCTACAGCTTTCTTCTTTGCTGTCTCCATTGTTCATTGAACAAATTGCAAAAGATTCACCAACACAGATGTCCAGAATACTGTGGAATTTTGCGATGAAAACAGACGACTTAATAGCTGGCCACCATGCTGTCCCAAAATGTCCTCTACAATCCGTGACGTCACGCGCTGACGTCATCATACCGAGACGTTTTCAGCAGGATATTTCGCGCAAAATTTTAAATTGCACTTTAGTAAGCGGCCGTATTGGCATGTGTTGCAATGTTAAGATTTCATCATTGATATATAAACTATCAGACTGCGTGGTCGGTAGTAGTGGGTTTCAGTGGGCCTTTAAACATATGTTTCTTATTGCAATCGATAGTGAACACACTAGACAAGTTGCATTCTAGATTAGTCTGCTGCAGTAACATATTGAGTCAATTATCATTCTATTATTTTGTCAAAATTATAAGGAACAAACTGTAAAAATTAATTGTTAATCTACTTGTTCATTTAATGTTAATATCTGCTTACTTTCTGTTCTAACATGTTCTATCTACACTTCTGTTAAAATGTAACAATCACTTATTCTTCTGTTGTTTGATACTTCACATTAGTTTTGGATGATGCCACATTTTTAGGTATCAATACCATACCAAGTAGTTACAGGATCATACATTGGTCATATTCAAAGTCTGCATGTGTCCAGGGACATATTTCCTGAGTTTATAAACATAATATGAATTTTTTAAAAAGGAAAAAAGATTTTGTGATGATAAAAAATATCGATGTAATCATAGTAGTATCGACTAGATACGCTTCTGTACTTGGTATCATTACAGTGGATGTCAGGTGTAGGTCCACCCATGCCGTTTGTTTACATTGTGACGCCGGTGAGCTATTGTATCCTCCTACGGTGTGTAGTGAAGCATGTTTAGCAGGGATGATACTTGTAAGAAACTTACTTTATTTGTCGCCATGGAGACCAGGATTAGGGATTTAGAAGTAGCTAAAACACTGCCGACTGCGGATGGACGTTAGCCGCTCGCTATCTAGCCAAGTTATAAAGCACCTCTTCCTGAGGGCGTTTCAGTGTTATAACTTCACCTTTATTTTTAGTTTTTCAATCAAAATGCATCCATTCTCCCTTTTCTGTCTACACACTGTGTCTGCATGTAAATACTCTGTGATTGTGCGCTGCCGAACGTGCTCCTCTGCTCGTAAACCAGCAATGTCACAACGTTACGACGACGCGCCTTCATGCCTGTTGAAAAAAGGAGGGGGGCGAGAACCGGTACTTTTTAAAGGCGGTATAGTACCGAATATGAATCATTAGTATGGCGGTACTATACTAGTAGTGGTATACTGTACAACCCGGATTTCATATTTGTGTTACCTGGTATAAAGTAAGGAAGAGAGAGACTCTTGACCTACTTTCGAGCACCACCCCACTAGCAGCGCCCTCTTCTGGTGCAAAGCAGTCGACGCAGCCAAAGAGGCCGCGCCATGCAGGTCCTCATTAGGTGCAATAAAGGTCGGGAGGCTGCAACATTACAGCTGATTTGAGGTGGTCCACGCATCAGAAGAGTGAGAAGGCTGCTAAAAACCGCTGGATTCCAGGGGAGAACATATTGGTGGCGTGGGCGCCGTGACACGCCCAAGTGTGAGTATGACGTCTTACCCGCGCGTGTGCGTGAGGGTGACGAGCGCCATGGAGATCCACAGATTTCTCTTGTTGTTTTCTGCTTGTAAAAGAAGTGAGGGACACCTTGCTGGGATGGTCGACCCAGTTTTTGTTTTGCCTTTTTGATTTTGTGTGAAAGAAGTTTGAAATATTCACAAACGTTAAATGGAGGCAACGATACTCTTCTTGTTTGTTGAAGATGTTTCAGAGTTGCTTCCATTCGACCTTTTGTAGATAATATGACCTGATGAAGGACAATAAACGCCAGAGTGTCAGACTGGTTTTCACTGAGGATATTATTATGCCTATGCATTTGATCATTGTGTATATATATATATATATATATATATATATATATATATATATATATATATATATATATATATATATATATATTATTATGCCTATGCATTTGATCATTGTGACAATGATCAAATGCATAGGCATAATTATATATATATTCCTTCCTTGACGTCACTTTCAACCTGAGAAATAACAGCTACCAACCATTCACGAAACCCAACACAACACTCCAATACGTGCACCATGACAGCAACCACCCACCCACCACCACGAAAAGAATACCTACCGGAATCAATAAAAGGCTATCGATGCTGTCATCTAGCAAAGCTGAATTTGACCAAGCAACCCCCCCGTACCAAAAAGCCCTTGATGAAAGCGGATACAATTTCACCCTCACCTATGAACCCACGCCAGGAAACCAGCCAAAAAAGAACAGAAAACGAAACGGCATCATCTGGTACAACCCCCCATACAGCAAAAACGTCTCAACGAACATTGGACACAAATTCCTCAACCTGATTGACAAACACTTTCCCAAAGACAACAACCTAAGAAAAGTATTCAACAAGAACAACATCAAATTGAGCTACAGCTGCATGAACAATATACGACAAATCATCTCAAACCACAACAAAACAATTGCAAATGAGCCGTCGACCCCCAGTCAGAACGACTCCAAAACCAACAAAGCATGTAACTGCCGAAAGAAACCTGATTGCCCCCTCAACGGGGGATGCTTACAAACATCAGTTGTCTACCAATCTAAGGTAATACGCAAGGACATTAACACATCCGACACATATGTAGGATTAACCGAGGGTGAATTCAAAACCAGATGGAACAACCACAAGGCTTCTTTCAGGAACAAAAACCTGCGAAATACCACAGAACTCAGCAAACACATTTGGGACCTCAAAGACAATAATGTTGAATATTCAATAACATGGCAAATTCTTGCATCCAGCACACCTTACAATAGTGGTAATAAAAGATGCAACCTATGCTTGAAAGAGAAACTGTTTATTATCTACCGTCCAGACCTGTCATCCCTCAACAAGCGCAGCGAAATTGTAACAACATGCCGCCATAGACGGAAACACCTCCTAGGTAACACATGAACCAATCACCACGCCCCTAGGCCAGCCTGCACCCACCCACTCTGTGCCCTATATAAACCATGGTATGCGAATGCTCCCATTAAAATCTCCTGACGATTGAGGGTACCCCCCTCATGAAACAGGCCTGTAGAGATGAAATAGTCTTGTGATTTTTTTCCCCCACACATATATATATATATATATATATATATATATATATATATATATATATATATATATATATTAGGATTAGGACACCTGATTATCATCAGCCACTGTTTTTACAGTAATATTACTGGCGACTGAGCGGACAGTTTTTGATCGTAAAATTTATGGTTGTTGTGTTATACTGTAAATTGAAAAACATTACCACTGGTTTTTTACTGTAAAATTCTGGCGACTGAGAGGTAAGTTTTAACACCAAAAATCTCTGGTTGTTGTTTTTGTAGAAAAACTGTACCTCTGTTTTTTTACGGTGAAATTGTGCCGACTCAGCAGCTAGTTTCTTACCATAAAATCTATGGTGGTTGTTTTTGCGGTGTATTACTGTAAATGGAAAAAAGGTACCACTGTTTTTTTATGGTAAAATTATGTAGACTGAATGGCCAGTTTTTGATCGTAAAATCTATGGTTGCTTTTTTTACGGTGTTTTATAGTAAATAAAAAATTGTTAGCACTGTTTTTTTCACGCAGGAATTCTGGAGACTAAGACAGTTTTTAATTATAAAATAAATGGTCGTTGCTTTTACGGTGTTATACTGTAAATTGAAAAACGTTACCGCTGTTTTTTTACGGTACAATTCTGGCTACTGAGAGGCAAGTTTTTTTTACGGAAAATCTTTGGTTGTTTTTTTACATTGTACTTTTGTAAGTAGAAAAATCGTACAACTGTTTTTTTTAACGATAACATTCTGGTGACTCAGCGGCTAGTGTCTTATCGTAAAATCTATGGTTGTTGTTGTTTTTGCGATGTATTACTGTAAATGGAAAAAAGGTAACACAGTTTTTTTACAGCAAAAATCTGTCGACTGAATGGCCAGTTTTTGAGTGTACTATTGTAAATAGAAAAACTCTACTACTGTTTTTTTTTGTAAAATTCTGCTGACTCAGCAGCTAGTTTTTTTTATCATAAAATCTATGGTTGTTGTTGTTTTTGCGGTGTATTACTGTAAATGGAAAAAAGGTACCACTGTTTTTTATGGTAAAATTATGTAGACTGAATGGCCAGTTTGTGATCGTAAAATCTATGGTTGCTTTTTTTACGGTGTTTTATAGTAAATAAAAAATTGTTAGCACTGTTTTTTTCACGCAGGAATTCTGGAGACTAAGACAGTTTTTAATTATAAAATAAATGGTCGTTGCTTTTACGGTGTTATACTGTAAATTGAAAAACGTTACCGCTGTTTTTTTACGGTACAATTCTGGCTACTGAGAGGCAAGTTTTTTTTACGAAAAATCTTTGGTTGTTTTTTTACATTGTACTTTTGTAAGTAGAAAAATCGTACAACTGTTTTTTTTAACGATAAAATTCTGGTGACTCAGCGGCTAGTGTCTTATCGTAAAATCTATGGTTGTTGTTGTTTTTGCGATGTATTACTGTAAATGGAAAAAAGGTAACACAGTTTTTTTACAGCAAAATTCTGTCGACTGAATGGCCAGTTTTTGAGTGTACTATTGTAAATAGAAAAACTCTACTACTGTTTTTTTTTTGTAAAATTCTGCCGACTCAGCAGCTAGTTTTTTTTAACATAAAATCTATGGTTGTTGTTGTTTTTGCGGTGTATTACTGTAAATGGAAAAAAGGTACCACTGTTTTTTATGGTAAAATTATGTAGACTGAATGGCCAGTTTTTGATCGTAAAGTCTATGGTTGCTTTTTTTTACGGTGTTTTATAGTAAATAAAAAATTGTTAGCACTGTTTTTTTCACGCAGGAATTCTGGAGACTAAGACAGTTTTTAATTATAAAATAAATGGTCGTTGCTTTTACGGTGTTATACTGTAAATTGAAAAACGTTACCGCTGTTTTTTTACGGTACAATTCTGGCTACTGAGAGGCAAGTTTTTTTTACGAAAAATCTTTGGTTGTTTTTTTACATTGTACTTTTGTAAGTAGAAAAATCGTTTTTTTTAACGATAACATTCTGGTGACTCAGCGGCTAGTGTCTTATCGTAAAATCTATGGTTGTTGTTGTTTTTGCGATGTATTACTGTAAATGGAAAAAAGGTAACACAGTTTTTTTACAGCAAAATTCTGTCGACTGAATGGCCAGTTTTTGAGTGTACTATTGTAAATAGAAAAACTCTACTACTGTTTTTTTTTTGTAAAATTCTGCCGACTCAGCAGCTAGTTTTTTTTATCATAAAATCTATGGTTGTTGTTGTTTTTGCGGTGTATTACTGTAAATGGAAAAAAGGTACCACTGTTTTTTGACGGCAAGATTCTATCGACTGAATGTTCAGTTTTTGATCGTAAAATCTATGGTTGCTGTTTTTACGGTGTTTTATTGTAAATAGAAAACCATTGGCACTGTTTTTCTACGTAAAAATGTATTGCGACTAAGCGAACAGTTTTTGATCGTAAAATCAATGGTCGTTGCTTTTACGGTGTTGTACTGTAAATTTAAAAACCTTACCATTGTTTTTTAACGACAAAATTCGGCAAATGAGCAGCCAGTTTTTGATCGTAAAATCTATGTTTGTTGTTGTATTTACTGTGAGCAAGTTTTAATGTTGTAAATGTGATGTTTTATGTATTTGTTTACTGTTTTTAATGTAACCTTGCTGCTGCCCTCTTGGCCAGGTCTCCCTTGGAAAAGAGATCTTTGATCTCAATGGGATTTTACCTGGTTAAATAAAGGCTAATAAATAACTGTGTATTACTGTAAATGGAAATATGGTACCACTGTTTTTTACGGTAATATTCTGGTGACTGAGCGGATAGTTTTAGTCTATGGAAAGTGTATTACTGTAAAACCGTAACGCTGTTTTTTTTTACGGTACAATTCTGGCCACTCTGCGGCCAGTTGTGATCGTAAAATCTATGGTTGTTGTTGTTTTTGCGGTGTATACTGTAAATGGAAAAAAGGTACCACTGTTATTTTAGGGTAAAATTCTGACAACTGAATGGCCAGTTTTTGATCGTACAATCTATGGTTGCTATTTTTACGGTGTGTTATTGTAAATAGAAAACCGTTAGCACTGTTTTTTTCATGTAAGAATTCTGGAGACTGAGCGGACAGTTTTTCATCTTAAAACCAATGGTCGTTGTTTTTACCGTGTTATACTGTAAATTGAAAAACGTTACCGCTGTTTTTTACGGTAAAATTCTGGTGACTGAGCGGACAGTATATGGAAAGTGTATTACTGTAAATGGAAAAACCGTAGCGCTGTTTTTTTACGGTAAAATTCTGACGACTGAGCAGCCAGTTTTATATCGTAAAATCTACGGTTGTTGTTGTTTTTGTGGCTTATCAGTGTTTTTTCGGTAAAATTATGGCGACTGAGTGGCCAGTTTTTATCGTCAAATCTAAGGTTGTGCGGACTAAGCCAAACTACTTCTACGTAATGTGGCAAATTCAATTGCCAACAAATTGAATGACTTAAAATTAAAAAAAACGCTCCAACACAAGTAAAGTAAAGCTCCACTTTTCCGAAAATGTGCTAGCCTAATGCTAATTTACATTGGCTTTGCTTTTGACATGCTACTGATTAGCATCAGTGATTTAACATGGCAATTTCAACACCTCCAAACTTGTTAATGAAAGCTACAACTAAGATGCACGTTACAATCAAACAGCTGGTGCATAATAAGTACAATATTTATACTATAAACACTTTTTAGGGGGAAACAACCAAAAACAACCACCATAAATATACACGACTGCCATCCAACGTCTTGGTCTTGCAACTGTAATTGCAACTTAATGTCATACTTGCAAATGAGACTCAAAAATGTGATAATAAAACAAACATTGGCTTTGTTTTTGACATGCTACTGATTAGCATCAGTGATTTAACATGGCAATTTCAACACCTCCAAATTTGTTAATGAAAGCTACAACTAAGATGCACGTTACAATCAAACAGCTGGTGCATAATAAGTACAATATTTACATTATAAACACTTTTTAGGGGGCAACAACCCAAAAAAAACCCCACCATAAATATACACCACTGCCATCCAACGTCTTGGACTTCCAACTGTAATTGCAACTTTATGTCATACTTGCAAATGAGACTCTGAAATGTGATAATACAACAAAATACAACAACTGGACAGCAGTTATCATAATCAGCTCATTTTTAAATGTTGCAATAAAAAGGACATTTTACTATCAAAAATAATTATTCTTTCTAAATTCACACAAAAGTACTGAAAATCGATTCCTAAGTAACGTGAATTGGTATCGTATCATTTCAAAAGTGAACGGTACCCATCCTTAGTTACAAGTACAGGTATAGTTACATACGCTGACAGAATAATTGTATCTAAGTTATCACAAAACTTTGTGTTGAAATGAGTTCCCAGGGAGAAGACAAAAGCTGTCTTTGAACCTACCAAAAAGAAGGCTTGTAAAACTCCACTGTGTAGGATGGGAAGCAACATGAAGGTGTTCTGTTTCTTCCATGTATTGTCATCAACAGAAAGATATTGTTTTGACCCAAGAACTACAAAGCAGAGAGAAAGCAGGATCTGCCCAAGTTCCAGACACCTCTTCTTTGAACTCTTTTACGACCTTTTCTTTGAACCGACCTTTTCTTTTGAGCTGTTTTGTAATCAAAGGCGATGGCTGTTTACGACCCACGTCCCTTTAGAAACAGCTGTTGCCATGGAATCAGGGAAAGTCCAAATAAAAGAGGAGACGTACAATCTTTTGGCAGAGCGTAATGACACTGTACAAGGGTACAGATGTACACGTTTCTCCTCACTGAGCTAAATTTAATTCTGTCTCTGTTTGATTCTTTGCTTCTTGTCTTGTTTAATAGATGTCATCAGTGTTTGAACCTGACATACGCATTACTCAAAAATTAATTGATAATATTGGAAATGACTGGCAGAAACAAATGTTATGTTATGTTATGTTATTTTCCTTTATTATGCGCCCCCTAACCAACTGTTACAACAGCCCCGGGGCGCAGCCCGAGTGGAACAATAAAAAAAATATAAAAAATATAAAAAAATAGCAACAGAGACTGAGACACACAAATGAATCTAAACTAAACATTTAAGACTCACAATGAACACATAAATACATAAAAATAATGACATTTTGGTGCTACAGGCAAAGTTTTAGTTTGCATGCTTTACAAGCGTAAAAATAAGTTCAACCCCATAATATAAACACATACGATCAATACTGTATATTCTGTACCTGTACGCCGCGTGGCACAGGTGTAGCGTTAAAGGAAGGCACTTGATTGCGTGTATCTCGCTATTATACAAGTGTAACGAGAAGTTTAACTCAGTCATAGAAACAATAGTACGTATTGAATTGTGCCATCATCATAAAAGTGTACAGGCATAGTTATAAATTGCATTTTTTTAATATTAAAACAAATAATAATAATTTTGAATTCACATATACAGGTAAAAGCCAGTAAATTAGAATATTTTGAAAAACTTGATTTATTTCAGTAATTGCATTCAAAAGGTGTAACTTGTACATTATATTTATTCATTGCACACAGACTGATGCATTCAAATGTTTATTTCATTTAATTTTGATGATTTGAAGTGGCAACAAATGAAAATCCAAAATTCCGTGTGTCACAAAATTAGAATATTACTTAAGGCTAATACAAAAAAGGGATTTTTAGAAATGTTGGCCAACTGAAAAGTATGAAAATGAAAAATATGAGCATGTTCAATACTCAATACTTGGTTGGAGCTCCTTTTGCCTCAATTACTGCGTTAATGCGGCGTGGCATGGAGTCGATGAGTTTCTGGCACTGCTCAGGTGTTATGAGAGCCCAGGTTGCTCTGATAGTGGCCTTCAACTCTTCTGCGTTTTTGGGTCTGGCATTCTGCATCTTCCTTTTCACAAGACCCCACAGATTTTCTATGGGGCTAAGGTCAGGGGAGTTGGCGGGCCAATTTAGAACAGAAATACCATGGTCAGTAAACCAGGCACGGGTAGATTTTGCGCTGTGTTCAGGCGCCAAGTCCTGTTGGAACTTGAAATCTCCATCTCCATAGAGCAGGTCAGCAGCAGGAAGCATGAAGTGCTCTAAAACTTGCTGGTAGACGGCTGCGTTGACCCTGGATCTCAGGAAACAGAGTGGACCGACACCAGCAGATGACATGGCACCCCAAACCATCACCCAACCATGCAAATGTTGCATTTCCTTTGGAAATCGAGGTCCCAGAGTCTGGAGGAAGACAGGAGAGGCACAGGATCCACGTTGCCTGAAGTCTAGTGTAAAGTTTCCACCATCAGTGATGGTTTGGGGTGCCATGTCATCTGCTGGTGTCAGGTCCACTCTGTTTCCTGAGATCCAGGGTCAACGCAGCCGTCTACCAGCAAGTTTTAGAGCACTTCATGCTTCCTGCTGCTGACCTGCTCTATGGAGATGGAGATTTCAAGTTCCAACAGGACTTGGCGCCTGCACACAGCGCAAAATCTACCCGTGCCTGGTTTACGGACCATGGTATTTCTGTTCTAAATTGGCCCGCCAACTCCCCTGACCTTAGCCGTATAGAAAATCTGTGGGGTATTGTGAAAAGGAAGATGCAGAATGCCAGACCCAAAAACGCAGAAGAGTTGAAGGCCACTATCAGAGCAACCTGGGCTCTCATAACACCTGAGCAGTGCCAGAAACTCATCGACTCCATGCCACGCCGCATTAACGCAGTAATTGAGGCAAAAGGAGCTCCAACCAAGTATTGAGTATTGTACATGCTCATATTTTTCATTTTCATACTTTTCAGTTGGCCAACATTTCTAAAAATCCCTTAAGTAATATTCTAATTTTGTGACACACGGAATTTTGGATTTTCATTTGTTGCCACTTCAAATCATCAAAATTAAATGAAATAAACATTTGAATGCATCAGTCTGTGTGCAATGAATAAATATAATGTACAAGTTACACCTTTTGAATGCAATTACTGAAATAAATCAAGTTTTTCAAAATATTCTAATTTACTGGCTTTTACCTGTATAGCAATGTTTTAATTTACACTATTCCTTGTTATGCAAGTGTAAAAAGAAGTGAACCTCTCACACAAATATATTGTCAGCCAGGTCAGGGACAGTTTGTTTATGGTGCATTTGCTGATCTATGGTTATCGTCACACCCCAAAGCAAAAGAGGGTAAATGCTCACTGAGCTGTAGATTTCCGTACGACGTTGAAGATATTGTTTTCCAAAAAGAAGAAAAGGGAACAGCTCTTTTTGTCTTCCGGGAAGTCCGCCATCTAATGCGCACACACCAGGGTTAATAGCCATTGATCGGCCGCCATTAATCTCCGTGCTTGGTGATCACCTTAGCAGGATCGTATCGACGCGCCATCGATCGACGCCGCCCCCACCCCCGCCACTTCCGTCGCCGCCTCCCCGCGAGCTCGCTGCCGTTTAGCAATTAGCTGTTGCAATATTGTCATGACGACACCCCCGAGGAGTCGGTGCGACAAGATGGCTCCCCGGTGGTCTTCTGAATTACGGTAGCTGGAGCAGAGCAACATGGAGATAAAACATCAGCCTCCATGTAAGGACTCCTCGTTGGACCATCACACCATGTGTGTGTGTGTGTGTGTGTGTGTGTGTGTGTGTGTGTGTGTGTGTGTGTGTGTGTGTGTGTGTGTGTGTGTGTGTGTGTCCTTGCACAGTAAATCCAACATGGGGCGAGCAGAGGTCTGAAACTCCTCAGAGCTCCTCTGAGCCGCGACCCCTTTGTCTCCATCTTGTTCAAATGTGACTGGCGCCTCCTTTAAAACGCTTGTCTTGACTTTAAAGTCAGCCGCTCGGGGAGCAAGCCGAGTGTGTGTGTGTGTGTGTGTGATTGTGTGTGTGTGTGTGTGTTCTGGCAATGCTTACTTAATGGGGACATCGCTCTGTTTACGCAGTCACCTTTAGGAGACCTCTGACTAGGGATGTCCGATAATGGCTTTTTGCCGATATCCGATATTCCGATATTGTCCAACTCTTTAATTACCAATACCGATATCGACCGATACCGATATCAACCGATATATGCAGTCGTGGAATTAACACATTATTATGCCTAATTTGGACAACCAGGTATGGTGAAGATAAGGTACTTTTTTTTAAATAATAATAATTAAAAAAAGATAAATAAATTAAAAACATTTTCTTGAATAAAAAAGAAAGTAAAACAATATAAAAACAGTTACATAGAAACTAGTAATTAATGAAAATTAGTAAAAATTAACTGTTAAAGGTTAGTACTATTAGGAGACCAGCAGCACGCGCAATCATGTGTGCTTACGGACTGTATCCCTTGCAGACTGTATTGATATATATTGATTTATAATGTAGGAACCAGAATATTAATAACAGAAAGAAACAACCCTTTTGTGTGAATGAGTGTAAATGGGGGAGGGAGGTTTTTTGGGTTGGTGCACTAATTGTAAATGTCGTGGTTTAACTCTTATCTTACTGACAGGATGCAATGCGTCTCCCATAATAATGTGACCTCGGACTATGTTAAGGTAACGTGCGGAGTTCCTCAGGGTTCGGTTCTTGGCCCTGCACTCTTTAGTATTTACATGCTGCCGCTAGGCGACATCATACGCAAATACGGTGTTAGCTTTCATTGTTATGCTGATGACAGCCAACTCTACATGCCCCTAAAGCTGACCAACACGCCGGATTGTAGTCAGCTGGAGGCGTGTCTTAATGAAATTAAACAATGGATGTCCGCTAACTTCTTGCAACTCAACGCCAAGAAAACGGAAATGCTGATTATCGGTCCTGCTAAACACCGACATTTATTTAATAATACCACCTTAACATTTGACAACCAAACAATTACACAAGGCGAATCAGTAAAGAATCTGGGTATTATCTTCGACCCAACTCTCTCGTTTGAGTCACACATTAAGAGTGTTACTAAAACGGCCTTCTTTCATCTCCGTAATATCGCTAAAATTCGTTCTATTTTGTCCACTAGCGACGCTGAGATCATTATTCATGCGTTCGTTACGTCTCGTCTCGACTACTGTAACGTATTATTTTCGGGTCTCCCTATGTCTAGCATTAAAAAATTACAGTTGGTACAAAATGCGGCTGCTAGACTTTTGACAAGAACAAGAAAGTTTGATCATATTACGCCTATACTGGCTCACCTGCACTGGCTTCCTGTGCACTTAAGAAGTGACTTTAAGGTTTTACTACTTACGTATAAAATACTACACGGTCTAGCTCCGTCCTATCTTGTCGATTGCATTGTACCATATGTCCCGGCAAGAAATCTGCGTTCAAAGAACTCCGGCTTATTAGTGATTCCCAGAGCCCAAAAAAAGTCTGCGGGTTATAGAGCGTTTTCTATTCGGGCTCCAGTACTATGGAATGCCCTCCCGGTAACAATTAGAGATGCTACCTCAGTAGAAGCATTTAAGTCACATCTTAAAACTCATTTGTATACTCTAGCCTTTAAATAGACCCCCTGTTAGACCAGTTGATCTGCCGTTTCTTTTCTTTTCTCCTCTGCTCCCCTTTTCCTTGAGGGGGGGGGGGCACAGGTCCGGTGGCCATGGATGAAGTGCTGGCTGTCCAGAGTCGGGACCCGGGGTGGACCGCTCGCCTGTGCATCGGCTGGGAACATCTCTACGCTGCTGACCCGTCTCCGCTCGGGATGGTGTCCTGCTGGCCCCACTATGGACTGGACTCTTACTATTATGTTGGATCCACTATGGACTGGACTCTCACAATATTATGTCAGACCCACTCAACATCCATTGCTTTCGGTCTCCCCTAGAGGGGGGGGGGGGGTTACCCACATATGCGGTCCTCTCCAAGGTTTCTCATAGTCATTCACATCGACGTCCCACTGGGGTGAGTTTTTCCTTGCCCGTATGTGGGCTTTGTACCGAGGATGTCGTTGTGGCTTGTGCAGCCCTTTGAGACACTTGTGATTTAGGGCTATATAAATAAAGATTGATTGATTGATTGAATTGTAAGTGTATCTTGTGTTTTTTATGTTGATTTAATAAAAAGCAAACAAAAAAAACCCGATACCGATAATAAACAAACCGATACCGATTATTTCCGATATTACATTTCAACGCATTTATCAGCCGGGAAACCTTTTAAATGATAGTCAGATCCATTCTGAAGATGCCAAAGTGATTTTTAAGCTTTGGCCCATAAAACATGTTTACTGAAAAGTAAACATGTTTAACATCTAATTTGAACTTTTTTTTTTTTTTTTTTTAAATGGTCCTCAGTAGTCACGTACAAATTTGTGTGAATTATGCAAAACTATTTAAATTTGGTCCCCATGAACCATAATAACTCTTTTTCCCCAGGGTCCCCAGTAAGAATAATCAGCACATTACTTCATCAATGCAGAGATTTAAAGACGTGTAGGAGCTAACGGGGCAGTGGCCATTTTACCTTTTTTTTTTTAATGCCTCCACAACCTGTAGAAAGGGTGGTCCCCACAAGTGATGATCAAAAACTTGGTCCCCATTCCAAATGATAACCAGTAAGTGTGTGTGTGTGTGTGTGTGTGTGTGTGTGTGTGTGTGTGTGTGTGTGTGTGTGTGTGTGTGTGTGTGTGTGTGTGCGCGCTTTACAGTATTTGACAAAAAGTGACTGCAGCCATCACACCATCTTTTTACCATATCCTGTAAAAAGACAACACTTTAGAAAGCAAACTTGGATTTGCTTTAGAGTAGTCCGTGTACATCTTGAACAGCAATATGTATATTCATTATCCACTTAAAATAGGTCGACACACAGCCATGTGTGTGTAAAGTGCTCCAAGTACCACCATAACGACCCAACATTGAAATACAGTTACGTAATAGGTCTAAGTAATCATTAAAAACAAGCGTATTTACTATTTTTGGACACTGTAACGCCGCACACAGTTTGAACAGGAACACTGTGTTTGAATGTAGGAAAATAAAACACTGTGATTATTTGGCTTCACCACTAGATGGAGCCCGCGTACGACTAGTGCAGGGGTGTCAAACACGTTTTCATTGAGGGCCACATCATTGAGGGCCTAAGTGTCCCAATACTTTTGTCTAGTGGTAGTCCGAAGTGTCCCAATACTTCTGTCCAGTGTAAGTGTCCCAATACTTTTGCCCAGTGGTAGTCCTAAGTGTCCCAATACTTTTGTACACACTTTTTATGACCAATTTAGGAAAATATTATAAGTAAGGCAAATGGATCACTCCGGACAGGACATGCAGGTAGGAGCATGGTTTATTCCTGAGAAGTCAAAACATTCTTGAGAAGTCAAAACAGAAAACTAGTCGAAGGAAAAGACGTGCCGTTCGCACTTGAAGCTAAGGCAAAGACTTAGCGCAGGAAGCATGGAACTATGGACATGGAACCTCACGAAACTGTGGCATGAAATAAACAAGACTTAGGCATGAAGCGAACAACTAGCATAAACTATGGCATGGAACAAACAAGACTTACTTGGCAAGGCATGAGGCAAACAAATGACGCCAGGCCGACTGACTGGCAAAGGCCGGCTTAAATAATGTCTCTGATTGGAAACAGGTGCGCGTCCCGAACACCAGAGGCAGGTGAAAATCATAAGTAGCCATGGTAACAAATACAGGAGGTGCACAAACAGGCACTTAAGGAATCCAAAATTAACAGAACATAACAAAAACATGATCCGGGCCACGGATCATGACAGATGGCTTCTTTGGTCTTTCATTTTGATCCATGATGATGATAAAGACTTGACATCATTAACTTGTACATTACCTATTGCCAACACCGTCAATCAACCAGAGTCACGTAAGTCACGTAGCTGACAGAACAGACATTTTTCGCATGACCCAATTGATTACAAGTAGGTATATGGGTATTCATAAGTGAATAATAAATAAATATTATTACATAATCACATATTGTAAATATTGTTTTACGTACACTGTAAAAACAATCTACAGATTTTAGACGGTTCATTTTCCAAAATGTTACTGTATAATTTACGTTGTTTTTGTTTTTTTTACAATATTTACTGGAAATGGAAATGGGAAAATCAATACCACTGTTTTTACTGTAAAAGCTGCAGTTGTTTTTACCGTGTAATATTGTGAATGGAAAAACGATTCCATTTTTTGTTGTTGTTGTTGGAATATTTAATGAAGTGATTCTATGGCGTGGGTGTCAAACTCTGGCCCGCGGGCCGAATTTGGCCCGCCGTGTAATTTCACTTGGCCCGTGAGGCGATATCAATTTAACACTAGAGCTGGCTCGCCGATTATACAGGTAAAAGCCAGTAAATTAGAATATTTTGAAAAACTTGATTTATTTCAGTAATTGCATTCAAAAGGTGTAACTTGTACATTATATTTATTCATTGCACACAGACTGATGCATTCAAATGTTTATTTCATTTAATTTTGATGATTTGAAGTGGCAACAAATGAAAATCCAAAATTCCGTGTGTCACAAAATTAGAATATTACTTAAGGCTAATACAAAAAAGGGATTTTTAGAAATGTTGGCCAACTGAAAAGTATGAAAATGAAAAATATGAGCATGTACAATACTCAATACTTGGTTGGAGCTCCTTTTGCCTCAATTACTGCGTTAATGCGGCGTGGCATGGAGTCGATGAGTTTCTGGCACTGCTCAGGTGTTATGAGAGCCCAGGTTGCTGAGATCCAGGGTCAACGCAGCCGTCTACCAGCAAGTTTTAGAGCACTTCATGCTTCCTGCTGCTGACCTGCTCTATGGAGATGGAGATTTCAAGTTCCAACAGGACTTGGCGCCTGCACACAGCGCAAAATCTACCCGTGCCTGGTTTACGGACCATGGTATTTCTGTTCTAAATTGGCCCGCCATCTCCCCTGACCTTAGCCCCATAGAAAATCTGTGGGGTATTGTGAAAAGGAAGATGCAGAATGCCAGACCCAAAAACGCAGAAGAGTTGAAGGCCACTATCAGAGCAACCTGGGCTCTCATAACACCTGAGCAGTGCCAGAAACTCATCGACTCCATGCCACGCCGCATTAACGCAGTAATTGAGGCAAAAGGAGCTCCAACCAAGTATTGAGTATTGTACATGCTCATATTTTTCATTTTCATACTTTTCAGTTGGCCAACATTTCTAAAAATCCCTTTTTTGTATTAGCCTTAAGTAATATTCTAATTTTGTGACACACGGAATTTTGGATTTTCATTTGTTGCCACTTCAAATCATCAAAATTAAATGAAATAAACATTTGAATGCATCAGTCTGTGTGCAATGAATAAATATAATGTACAAGTTACACCTTTTGAATGCAATTACTGAAATAAATCAAGTTTTTCAAAATATTCTAATTTACTGGCTTTTACCTGTATACAGCGGCGGTGCCGCGGTACACTGCTAATTCTCATACTTGCCAAACCTCCCGGGAGACTCCCAAATTTCAGTGCCCCTCCCGAGAATTGTAACGTCCCCTTTTCGTCCAGTCTAACGAGTGCTGGCTCAGTCACATAATATGTGCAGCTTTAGCAGCACACAGAAGTGAATGCAATGCATACTTGATCCTCAGCGATACAGGTTACACTGAGGGTGCCAGTATAAAAACCTTTAATATTGTTAGAAATATACGCCACAGACAGAACAAATACCCAGAACCCTTTGCAACACTAACTCTTCCGGGACGCTACAAGGTGTGTGTATGTGTGTGTGGGGGGGGGGGGGGGGGGGGTGTATATTGTAGCGTCCCGGAAGAGTTAGTGCTGCAAAGGGTTCTGGGTATTTGTGCTGTTGTGTTTATGTTGTGTTACTGTGCGGGTGTTCTTCCGAAATGTGTTTGTCTTTCTTGTTTGGTGTGGCGTATATTTCTAACAATGTTAAAGTTGCTTATACGGCCACTCTCAGTGTAAACTGTATCGCTGTTGATGAAGTATGCTTTGCATTTACATGTATGTGCGTACAGGAGCCGCTCATATCTTGCGACTGGGCGGGCACGTTGTTAGAAGGGATGAAAAGGACGTTAAAAGCAGTGCCTGTAAGGCACGTCCCCAAGACTGTGGAATACGAGATATAATGACTGATGAACACCTTTGTTCGATAATGAAGGTTGCCTCAGCTCAAAGCCTGAGCCCCGACATTAATGAACTAGCATCCAAGAAAAGATGGCAGGTATCTGGCTTGGGCACATCAGATTAGATCAATGTGTTGCAAACTGAGCAGTTTAAAGTCCTGAATGGTTGGTTTATTCATTATTTTATTTTCAAATGTATTAGACTGTGAAAAAACTTAATGTTGATATTTACCTCAGAAGGCTGCAAATACAAAAGAGGCATTCAATTTTTATTTAAATCGTATTTGATATGCCATTGATATTTTTTAATTATTATTATTATTATTTGAAACTCGATTTTGCATGTCACTATAAAGTTATATAAGCCTTGCTTGTTCAATATTTAATGCAAAACTTGTTTGGGTCCCTATCAAAAAGGTTAATTTGTTCAACCTTGGCCCGCGGCTTTGTTCAGTTTTAAATTTTGGCCCACTCTGTATTTGAGTTTGACACCCCTGTTCTATGGCATACCACTAGATGGAGCCCGCGTACCACAGTTTGAGAATCACTGGTGTTGTACTGTAAATTTCGGACTTTTTTTCTTACAGTTCAGTCACTGCAGGTGTCCTTCCATGTACGGGTAGTGCTTTGTTTATTTATTTTTTTCCAAATGGAGTGCCGTGTTCGTCTTCCAGCCGTCCACAGCGTTTCTACTCGTATGAATTATTCCTTCTTCACCCCAAGCAATATTTGCAAGTGTTCCAATTGATCTAAAACTATTCATACTTACTAAACCGTCCCATGCGTGATGTCTGTAGGAGTGCTTTAATGCCGATTCGTACGTGCTATCGTAATGTAATCAAGCTAATGTCGTTAGCATGTGCTAATATGCTAACATATTTACTAGTGTCTGTGTTAGTATAATTAACTTACAATGGCATTTTTTAATATTTTGTCAGTTTCACAAATTACGTAGTAAATTCACTGAAACGTCACCGTGGTCTATTTTGCTGATTGACTTCTGTTTTGCTTGATCAGCCGCTTTACTGCCGTGTTACAGACGCCGTTTGGAAACAATTAAAACACCTGAGCATTTACAAAATATTTAGGTGTGAAAACCTAATTTCACAACGTACACATTTTTGTTTTAATATGGTTTCTGTGGGAGGACAAAAATGACACGAACCTTCCTAATTCTCAGAAATCCCAGTGTTCTTAGTATTCGGCAAGCACAGATTTAATTTTGGCAGTCCTTGAACTCACCGCAGTTTGTTTACATGTGTAACTTTCTCCGACACTGCCACAGAAAGACATGTTTTATGCCACTCCTTCTTTGTCTTATTTTGTCCACCAAACGTTTTATGCTGTGCGTGATTGCACAAAGGTGAGCTTTGTTGATGTTATTGACATGTTGGAGTGCTAATCAGGCATATTTGGTTGCATGACTGCAAGCTAATCAATGTTAACATGCTATTTAGGCTAGCTGTATGTACATATCGCATCATTATGCCTCGTTTGTAGGTATATTTGAGCTCATTTAATTTATTTTACTTATGTCCTCTGTGTATTTAATTTATATTTGCATGTCCCATGACACATTATCTGTATGTAATATTGGCTGCATTTCTGATAGTTGTGTGCCATGTTGTTCCAGACCAAAGCAAACGTTACCCAGCTTGCAAAGATTGTAATAAATTATTTAGAAGAAGACAGACTGCCATTTCCTTTAACTTGGACACACACATCTATACCTTTGGCCATTCTAAAACGGTCATGTCCAGGAGTTATCTCACCCTCTGAGAAGTTTTACTAATGTTTTACAATGTTGCAAAAATGTGTAGAATAAATATTACATTTTAACATTTCTGTCAACAAAGATTTGCGTCAGCCTGCGACACATAGTCATTTTGATAGTAGGCTAATATAGCTAATATAGATACTTAAATCGTGTGTTGTCTTCATTATAACACTTATAAAAGATTTTTAAACTCATTTTGATAGTAGGCTTGTATAGCTAATATATCAGAATCAGAATCAGAAACACTTTATTAATCCCAGAGGGTAAGACTTTAAAGTCATTTTGATAGTAGGCTAATATATCTAATAAAGACACATCATGTGTTGATTTCATTATAACACGTATATAAGACTTTTAAAGTCATTTTGAAAGTAGGCTAATATAGTGAATATAGACACATCATGTGTTGCCTTCATTATAACACTTATATAAGACTTTTAAAGTCATTTTGATAGTAGGTTTATATAGCTAATATAGACACTTACATCGTTGGTTGCCTTCATTATAACACTTACATAAGACTTTTAAAGTCATTTTGATAGTAGGTTTATATAGCTACTATAGACACTTACATCATTGGTTGCCTTCATTATAACACTTATATAAGACTTTCAAAGTCATTTTGATAGTAGGTTTATATAGCTAATATAGACACTTACATCATTGGTTGCCTTCATTATAACACTTACATAAGACTTTTAAAGTCATTTTGAAAGTAGGCTAATATAGTGAATATAGACACATCATGTGTTGCCTTCATTATAACACTTATATAAGACTTTTAAAGTCATTTTGATAGTAGGTTTATATAGCTAATATAGACACTTACATCATGTGTTGCCTTCATTATAACACTTATATAAGACTTTTAAAGTCATTTTGATAGTAGGTTTATATAGCTAATATAGACACTTACATCGTTGGTTGCCTTCATTATAACACTTACATAAGACTTTTAAAGTCATTTTGATAGTAGGTTTATATAGCTACTATAGACACTTACATCATTGGTTGCCTTCATTATAACACTTATGTAAGACTTTTAAAGTCATTTTGATACTAGGTTTATATAGCTAATATAGACACTTACATCATTGGTTGCCTTCATTATAACACTTACATAAGACTTTTAAAGTCATTTTGAAAGTAGGCTAATATAGTGAATATACACATCATGTGTTGCCTTCATTATAACACTTATATAAGACTTTTAAAGTCATTTTGATAGTAGGTTTATATAGCTAATATAGACACTTACATCATGTGTTGCCTTCATTATAACACTTATATAAGACTTTTAAAGTCATTTTGATAGTAGGTTTATATAGCTAATATAGACACTTACATCATTGGTTGCCTTCATTATAACACTTACATAAGACTTTTAAAGTCATTTTGATAGTAGGTTTATATAGCTACTATAGACACTTACATCATGTGTTGCCTTCATTATAACACTTACATAAGACTTTTAAAGTCATTTTGATAGTAGGTTTATATAGCTACTATAGACACTTACATCATGTGTTGCCTTCATTATAACACTTACATAAGACTTTTAAAGTCATTTTGATAGTAGGTTTATATAGCTACTATAGACACTTACATCATGTGTTGCCTTCATTATAACACTTACATAAGACTTTTAAAGTCATTTTGATAGTAGGTTTATATAGCTACTATAGACACTTACATCATTGGTTGCCTTCATTATAACACTTACATAAGACTTTTAAAGTCATTTTGATAGTAGGTTTATATAGCTACTATAGACACTTACATCATGTGTTGCCTTCATTATAACACTTACATAAGACTTTTAAAGTCATTTTGATAGTAGGTTTATATAGCTACTATAGACACTTACATCATGTGTTGCCTTCATTATAACACTTATATAAGACTTTCAAAGTCATTTTGATAGTAGGTTTATATAGCTAATATAGACACTTACATCATTGGTTGCCTTCATTATAACACTTACATAAGACTTTTAAAGTCATTTTGAAAGTAGGCTAATATAGTGAATATACACATCATGTGTTGCCTTCATTATAACACTTATATAAGACTTTTAAAGTCATTTTGATAGTAGGTTTATATAGCTACTATAGACACTTACATCATGTGTTGCCTTCATTATAACACTTACATAAGACTTTTAAAGTCATTTTGATAGTAGGTTTATATAGCTACTATAGACACTTACATCATGTGTTGCCTTCATTATAACACTTACATAAGACTTTTAAAGTCATTTTGATAGTAGGTTTATATAGCTACTATAGACACTTACATAATTGGTTGCCTTCATTATAACACTTATATAAGGCTTTTAATATTTTTTGCGGCTCCAGACAGATTTTTAAAAATTGTTTTTGTATTTTTGGTGCAGTAAGGCTTTTTCAACATTTTGGGTTGCCGACCCTTGATAGGGCCCCATTCCTGGATGGATCTCGCATGAGAGGAAGAGGCGGTGTGAATCATTTTGTAAGCAGTCTGCTTGAAAATGATAGAAAGTTGGAATTGCCACCAAAACACATTTTAAGATATTCAAAACTCTACTGTCATCTGCCAGCTAAAGTGTAAAGTGCCCCCCCCCAAGTTTGTCACGTTTCATGTATCAGGTAAACCGTGACAAATGGGGCCATATGAATCCCCTTCCTCCTGCATATTCACTGTTCCAAGCGGCCCTCTGGGGACAGCCATAATTGCGACGTGGCCCTCAGTAAATACGAGTTTGACACACCTGCTGGAGAAAAAAATGCCTGAAGGTCACATGTCTGACATCACCTGCCCCTCCATCCTTCATGTGTCTTCTGCTCGCAGCAAAGTGTGTGCAATACAAATCAGGACTCTTTCATGCTGTCAATCAAATCCTTTCTTCTACCTCTTAAGTTTTGCTCCAGCGGCGTAGAGTAAAAAAGGCAAACAAGGTCACTGCACCATTAACTTGTCCCCCACACCCTCCTTCACCTCCCACCAATCTTTATTAATTCCACCCCCTCAACTTGAAGATGAGAGCCCTTCTCGTCCTCCATGCCTGCATCCTCCCTCGGCCCGCAGCACTAAAGGCTGATGAAACACTGGAGAAAGTTGTCTAACGAGAAGGAATCCCGCTTCTCTTCGGGCGCATCGCCGTGCAAAGACAAGCCCTGTGAACAAGCCCCCCAGACACTGTGATTCTCTTCAACCCCGCCATGCCTCTTCTGCAAGCCTAATTATACACACACACACACACACGGCAACACACTCAAAATACTTTCCACACAATGTGTGTGTGAGCACATGTAGCGCCGCTCATTAGCATCCTCACACCGCTAACATGGAGATTAAAAAGACACAGCGCCCTTTCATGATGTCACGCACTACACTACTTTACTTCGTTACTTACTCACACTTACTGTATTTTTCGGACTATAGGCGCGCTTCAAATCCTTTCCATTCGTCCATCCATCTTCTTCCGCTTATCCGAGGTCGGGTCGCGGGGGCAGCAGCCTAAGCAGGGAAGCCCAGACTTTCCTCTCCCCAGCCACTTCGTCCAGCTCTTCCCGGGGGATCCCGAGGCGTTCCCAGGCCAGCCGGGAGACATAGTCTTCCCAACGTGTCCTGGGTCTTCCCCGTGGCCTCCTACCGGTCCCTAGGGAGGCGTTTGGGTGGCATCCTGACCAGATGTCCGAACCACCTCATCTGGATCCTCTCAATGTGGAGGAGCAGCGGCTTTACTTTGAGCTCCCCCCGGATGACAGAGCTCCTCACCCTATCTCTAAGGGAGAGCCCCGCCACCCGGCGGAGGAAACTTATGTCGGCCGCTTGTACCCGTGATCTTGTCCTTTCGATCATAACCCAAAGACCATAGGTGAGGATGGAAACGTAGATCGACCGGTAAATTGAGAGCTTTGCCTTCCGGCTCAGCTCCTTCTTCACTGCAACGGATCGATACAGCGTCCGCATTACTGAAGACGCCGCACCGATCCGCCTGTCGATCTCACGATCCACTCTTCCCTCACTCGTGAACAAGACTCCGAGGTACTTGAACTCCTCCACTTGGGGCAGGGTCTCCTCCCCAACCCGCAGATGGCACTCCACCCAAATCCTTTCATTTTCTTAAAAAATCGACAGTGCGGAATAATTTTGGTTGTGCTTACCAACCTCGAAGCTATTTTATTTGGTACATGGTGTAATGATAAGTGTGACCAGTAGATGGCAGTCACACATAAGAAATGAGCGTGGACTGCAACACCGAAAAATGTAAATGTTCCATTGAGAATATAGAACTTTATACGCGGCGCTCAAAAAGCTATGAAGCCGCATTGATGGATTGTCGGCGCGTTACGGTTACAGTAGTCGGACGTACTGTTCAACATAATAGTAATAGAATAGGGACCGCAAAGTGGCACCTATTAGCAGACACTTTATCAGGCGTTTTGTTTCGCAATATTATGCAAAACCAACTTTTCTTAACTTCTGGTACCTGCTGATGTGTATTTGGGATCTGCATAAGTCCTGAAAATGTGCGCGCGTCCGCCTTTGCAGTCCACCATTGTCGATAAGCTTCTTCTTTTTCTCTATCCTCTTGTTATGGGACATTCATCCTCCACTGTTGCCAATTCTAATATAATGTACCGTATTTTCCGGACTATAAGGCGCACTTAAAGTCCTTTTTTTCCCCTCAAAACTCGACAGTGCGCCTTATAACCCGGTGCGCCTAATGTAAGGAATACGTTTGGTTGAGCATACCCACCTCGAAGCAATTTTATTTGGTACATGGTGTAATGATAAGTGTGACCAGTAGATGGCAGTCAAACATAAGAGATACTTAATGTGCTTCAACATACGAGTATTATTATTGTGTGTGTAAAAAGTAAGACATATTACTAGGGATGTCCGATAAATGCCTTAAAATGTAATATCGGAAATTATCGGTATCGGTTTCAAAATTATCGGTATCGGTTTCAAAAATTAAAATGTATGACTTTTTAAAACGCCGCTGTGTACACGGACGTAGGGAGAATTACAGAGCGCCAATAAACCTTACAGGCACTTCCTTTGCGTGCTGGCCCAATCACATAATACCTACGGCTTTTCACACACACAAGTGAATGCAACGCATACTTGGTCAACAGCCATACAGGTCACACTGAGGGTGGCCGTATAAACAACTTTAACACTGTTACAAATATACGGCACACTGTGAACCCACACCAAACAAAAATGACAAACACATTTCGGGAGAACATCCGCACCGTAACACAAAATAAACACAACAGAATAAATACTCAGAAACCTTTGCAGCACTAACTCTTCCGGGACGCTACACTATACACCCCCCGCTACCCTCTACCCATAACCCCGCCCACCTCAACCTCCTAATGCTCTCTCAGGGAGAGCATGTCCCAATTTCCAAGCTGCTGTTTTGAGGCATGTTAAAAAAAATAATACACATAATGCACAATAATAAATATGTCTGTGCCATGTTGGCATTTTTCCCATAACTTGAGTTGATTTATTTTGGAAAACCTTGTTAAATTGTTTAATGCATCCAGCGGGGCATCACAACAAAATTAGGCATGTGTTAATTCCACGACTGTATATGTCGGTATCGGTTGATATCGGAATCGGTAATTAAGAGTTGGACAATATCGGAATATCGGATATCGGCAAAAAAGCCATTATCGGACATTTCTACATATTACCTGGCGTTTTGTTTCGCAGCACAATAGAAAAGCAACTTTTCTTACCTTCTGGTACTTGCTGATCTGTATTTGGGATCTGTATTAATCCTGAAAAATTGCGCGCGTCCGCCTTTGTAGTCCACCGTAGTCGATAAGCTTCTTCTTTTTCTCTATCTTCTTGCTATGGGACATTCATCCTCCACTGTTGCCAATTCTAATATAAAGTAGTGTAAAGTTCTTACTTATACAGTATCTGTCAGTAAACTCGCCATGAAAGCGCTAGTGAGTTAGCACTATCACCCAAGAAACTTGAGTTATTAGAGAGTTCTGGTCGGACGGTTTTTCACGGGACACAGTTGTTGTTTCCGGATAAGGAGATGCTGCTCCGTTATTGATTTAAGTAAAGTCTGAATGTCATTAAAACCGTTAGCTCCATCTTTTGACACTTCTTCAACTCCCGTCCTTGCACGCTACACCACTACAACAAAGATGACGGGGAGAAGACGCTGCCGAAGGTGAGCCACGTAAATAAGACCGCCCACAAAACGGAACATCCTGAAGCGACTGTCAGAAAGCGGCTTGAAGATGATCTGTAAAACATCATCTATGCAACATTTTGACCAAAGAACCACCATTACATGTTATGTAGACCACAAGGAAGTGTTTTACATTTAGAAAAAACATCATTATATGACTCCTTTAATGCGCCTTTTGTATGAAAATAGACGTGAATAGACCTGCTCATCGGCAGTGCACCTTATAATCCGGTGCGCCCTATGGATGCGGTAATGATCCACAAAATTCACTCCCTTTCCTCCAATTCATAGACCACCTGTACAGGAAATCTTCAATCGGGGTTAGTTTTTGCCTCATCCCTCACAGAAGAATGCGTGAAGACTGCACTACTGACCTGTCAAGTCCGAAAGAGAAAGAGATGATACAGTATTATCTGAGCACATTGCCCCTGCTGATCAGAAAGCAAGCTACAGTGAAGCAGGTGAGGACCTGGCCAGAGGGAGCAATGGAAGCATTACAAGACTGCTTCGAAACCACAGACTGGGACATGTTCAAGGCAGCCGCCACCGATAATCACAACACATGTGTGGAGGAGTATGCAGAGTCTGTGTCCGCATACATTCAGAAGTGCATGGAGGATGTTAGTGTGATCAAGAACATCCCCACAACGAGAAACCCCGGATGGACAGTGAGGTACGTGCAAATGCTGAAGGCTCGGAACAAGGCGTTTAAGTCTGGCGACATGGTAGCATTAAAATCAGCCAGAGCTAGCCTGAACCGTGCCATTAAGGTTGTAAAGCGTGCTCACAGTCAGAAAGTGCAGGACTTCTTCGAAAACCCCACGAACACTAGACGAATGTGGCAGGGCATACAGGTCATCACGGACTATAAAGCTGTCCCCCGTCCCTGTGACAACAGTATCAGCTTCCTAAATGACCTAAACAACTACTTTGCGAGGTTTGAGGCACTTAACACCTGTCATGATCCGTGGTCCGGATCATGTTTTGTTTAGTTATGTTCTGTTAGTTTTAGACTTCTTTAGTTCCCGTTTAGACTTCCTTGTTTGCTTTTGTCACCATGGCGAATTATTGTGTTCACCTGTCTCTGATTAGTGCTCGCCCGCTCACCTGCTTCCCGAGCACTAATCAGAGGCATTATTTAAGTTGCCTTTGCCAGTCAGTCGGCCTTGTAAGTCAATCAAGTAAGTGTTCATGTTCTATGCCATAGCTTCTGCTAAATAGTAGCTTCATGTGTTTTAGGCGCGCTTGCCTTTTTTGTTGTGTTGTTTGTGTTTTTGGTAGTTGAGTGATTTATGTTAATAAATCCAATCCTACCTTTTACGCCTTCGTCCGGAGCCGTCCTTTTTGCATTGAGAGAACGAACCGCAGCAAGCTGCACCCCCCGCGTGACAACACCACTCCGGCGAGAAAATCCATCCCTAGCCCTGATGAGCAGCCGCTCAACCTGGACACAGTGGATGTCCGGAAAACCCTGAGGAGAGTGAACCCCCGGAAAGCACCGGGACCTGATGACATTCTGGGCAAGGTGCTTTAGGGATGTGCAGACCAGCTGGCGGGGGTTCTCACAGACATCTTCAACACCTCGCTGACCCAGGCTGTGGTACCATCATGTTTTAAGACGGCCACAATCATTCCAGTGCCTAAAAAACCCACAATCTCCTCCCTCAATGATTATCGCCCCGTTGCACTCACCCCCATCATAATGAAGTGCTTCGAGAGGCTGGTAAAGGAATATATGGTCTCCAGACTTCCCCCCACATTCGACCCATACCAGTTCGCTTATCGCTTAACCGCTCCACAGAGGACGCCATCTCCTCTGCACTCCACCTGAGCTTAGAACATCTGGAGGGAAAGGACACACACGTGATGTTGTTTCTGGACTTCAGCTCAGCATTCAACACCATCATCCCGCAGCATTTGGTGAGCAAACTGACCCCCCTTGGATTCAGTACCCCCCTTTGCAACCGGCTGCTTGACTTCCTCACAGACAGACCCCAATCTGTGAGAGTGGGCAACAACACCTCCAGTGCCATCTCCCTGAGCACCGGCTCCCCCCAGGGCTGCGTCCTGAGTCCACTGCTGTTCACGCTGATGACCCATGACTGCTGCGCCAGGTCCACTACCAACCACATTGTGAAATATGCGGACGACACAACAGTAGTGGGCCTCATCCGTGACAACAACGACATGGACTACAGGGAGGAGGTGAA
Organism: Nerophis lumbriciformis; assembly: GCF_033978685.3. NCBI lineage: Eukaryota > Metazoa > Chordata > Actinopteri > Syngnathiformes > Syngnathidae > Nerophis > Nerophis lumbriciformis. The sequence continues at coordinate 7,226,429 of NC_084586.2, read as the reverse complement.
ACATCTGGTTGACTGGTGCAGAACCAACAACCTGGTCCTGAACGTTGACAAGACCAGGGAGATCATCGTTGACTTCAGGAAGCACCAGTCCAGCCACGCTCCACTATTCATCAACGGCACAGCGGAGGATATGGTAAGCAGCACCAAGTAGACCACTGACAATATTACCTGGTCCCTCCCTACACACCGGAGCTCTTGTAAAAAGAGCTCAGCAGCGCATGCACTTTTTGCGTTGGATGAAAAGAGCACAGCTCCCTCCCCCCATCCTCACCACATTCTACAGAGGCACTATAGAGAGCCTGCTGACCAACAGCATCTCTGTCTGGACTGGAGCCTGCAATGCCTCAGACTGGAAGTCTCTCCAGAGAGTGGTGAGGACGGCGGAAAAGATCATCAGGACTCCTCTTCCTCCTGTCCAGGAGATCGCAAAAAGCCGCTGCCTGACCAGGGCTCAGAAAATCTGCAAAGACTCCTCCCACCCCCACCAAGGACTGTTTTCACTGCTGGACTCTAGAAAGAGGTTCCGCAGCCTCCGAAGCAGAACCTGAATGGTTCTGTAACAGCTTCTTCCCTCAGGCCGTAAGACTCTTGAACGCATCATAATTATCCCCTCAGCTCCCCCCAAAATGGATTAACTCGCTGGAATAAAAAGACAATATAACATACATCCATAAACGTGGATGCATATGAAAAAGTGCAATATATTTATCTGTACAGTAATCTATTTATTTATATATGCACCTTATTGCTTTTTTATCCTGCACTACCATGAGCAATTGCAACGGAATTTCGCTCTTATCTGTACCGTAAAGTTCAAATTTGAATGACATAAAAGGAAGTCTAGTCTAGTCTAGTCTAGTCTATATAAGACTTTGAAAGTAATTTTGATAGTAGGCTAATATATCTAATATAGACACTTACATCATATGTTGTCATCATTATAACACCTATATAAGACTTTTAAAGTAATTTTGATAGTAGGCTAATATATCTAATATAGATACTTACATCATGTGTTGTCTTCATTATAACACCTATATAAGACTTTTAAAGTCATTTTGAACTATCAAAATGACACTTACATCATGTGTTGTCTTCATTATAACACTTATATCAGACTTTTAAAGTAATTTTGATTGTAGGCTAATATATGTAATATAGACACTTACATCATGTGTTGTCGTCATTATAACAGCTATATAAGACTTTTAGAGTAATTTTGATTGTAGGCTAATATAGATAATATAGACACTTACATCATGTGTTGTCTTCATTGTAACACTTATATTGTCAGGCTAGCTACTGACAGTTTGGTTATGTTTGGGTTGTCCTGTGTTTGGAATCATTTCCTGTCCTGGCGCTCTTGTTTTGTCAGTGTTTCCTGTTTGGTTCCTGTGTTTTGCGGCGCCTTTACTTTCTGTTCCATGTCCTGTCAGCACACCTGTTCCTTGTTTAATTAGTTCTATTTAGTCCCACCTGGGTCCCTCCTTGAGTGTTGGATCATTCTCTCTTGCTCTTCCGTTTGAGACAGACGCTCCGTGTGCTGTTTTGGTTCCATGCTTCCTTGTGAGTGATATATTGTTTTTTTTCTTACTTGCATTCCGCCTGCCGTTCTCTGCATCCTTGGGGTCACGCGCAAGCAACACTCGCCGCACCTCAACATGTATAAGACTTTTAAAGTCATTTTGATAGTAGGCTAATATAGCTACTATAGACACATCATGTGTTGTCTTCATTAGAACACTTATATAAGACTTTTAAAGTCATTTTGATAGTAGGCTAATATAGCTACTATAGACGCTTACATCATGTGTTGCCTTCATTGTAACACTTATATATGACTTTTAAAGTCATTTTGATAGTCGGCTAATTTAGCTACTATAGACTCTTACATCATGTGTTGTCTTCATTAGAACACTTATATAAGACTTTTAAAGTAATTTTGATTGTAGGCTAATATAGCTACAATAGACACTTACATCATGTGTTGTCTTCATTATAACACTTATATAAGACTTTTAAAATAATTTTGATAGTAGGCTAATATAGCTACAATAGACACTTGCATCATGTGTTGTCTTCATTATAACAATTATATAAGACTCTTAAAGTCATTTTCATACTTGCCAACCTTGAGACCTTCGATTTCGGGAGTGGGGGGGGGGTGGTGGTTAAGAGGGGAAGAGTATATTTACAGCTAGAATTCACCAAGTCAAGTATTTCATATATATATATATACATATATATATATATATATATATATATATATATATATATATATATATATATATATATATATATATATATATATATATATATATATATATATATATATATATATATGTATGTGTGGGAAAAAAATCACAAGACTATTTCATCTCTACAGGCCTGTTTCATGAGGGGGGGGTACCCTCAATCATCAGGAGATTTTAATGGGAGCATTCGCATACCATGGTTTATATAGGGCACAGAGTGGGTGGGTACAGGCTGGCCTAGGGGCGTGGTGATTGGCTCATGTGTTACCTAGGAGGTGTTTCCGTCTATGGCGGCATGTTGTTACAATTTCGCTGCGCTTGTTGAGGGATGACAGGTCTGGACGGTAAAAAATAAACAGTTTCTCTTTCAAGCATAGGTTGCATCTTTTATTACCACTATTGTAAGGTGTGCTGGATGCAAGAATTTGCCATGTTATTGAATATTCAACATTATTGTCTTTGAGGTCCCAAATGTGTTTGCTGAGTTCTGTGGTATTTCGCAGGTTTTTGTTCCTGAAAGAAGCCTTGTGATTGTTCCATCTGGTTTTGAATTCTCCCTCGGTTAATCCTACATATGTGTCGGATGTGTTAGTGTCCTTGCGTATTACCTTAGATTGGTAGACAACTGATGTTTGTAAGTACCCCCCGTTGAGAGGGCAATCAGGTTTCTTTCGACAGTTACAGCCTTTGTTGGTTTTGGAGTCGCTCTGTCTGGGGGTCGACGGCTCATTTGCAATTGTTTTGTTGTGGTTTGAGATGATTTGTCGTATATTGTTCATGCAGCTGTAGCTCAATTTAATGTTGTTCTTGTTGAATACTTTTCTTAGGGTGTTGTCTTTGGGAAAGTGTTTGTCAATCAGATTGAGGAATTTGTGTCCAATGTTCGTTGAGACGTTTTTGCTGTATGGGGGGTTGTACCAGATGATGTCGTTTCGTTTTCTGTTCTTTTTTGGCTGGTTTCCTGGCGTGGGTTCATAGGTGAGGGTGAAATTGTATCCGCTTTCATCAAGGGCTTTTTGGTACGGGGGGGTTGCTTGGTCAAATTCAGCTTTGCTAGATGACAGCATCGATAGCCTTTTATTGATTCCGGTAGGTATTCTTTTCGTGGTGGTGGGTGGGTGGTTGCTGTCATGGTGCACGTATTGGAGTGTTGTGTTGGGTTTCGTGAATGGTTGGTAGCTGTTATTTCTCAGGTTGAAAGTGACGTCAAAGAAGTTGACGGTTTGCTTGTTGGCTTCAATCGTGATCCGTAGGCCGTTCTCTTTGAAAATTTGGCATATGCGCTTCTTGGTATTCTCGCTGCTCCTTGGCGAGGCGCGACACACTGCCAGTCCGTCATCACGGTAAATACCAAGGTTCAGATTGAGGCTAGCGAGCTGGGAGAGGAGGAAACTCCCAACGAGTTCACACGTTTCTGCTCCGTCAAAACTTCCCATAGTGACGTCAAATGTTGCATTGTTCTTTTTTTGCCATGGTGTACTGTTGTGGATGAGAATGGAGTTTTTTGCGTGGATGATGATGTTTCTTTCGTTACCTGTGATTGAGTCGTAGTCTTAGGCGAAGTCTAGTGCTTGAGTCAGTAGGTCTTGCGTGATGGAAGGGTAAAATTCCTCGATATCAAAGGAGATAAAGTTGTGCTGTTGTTTGTCTTGGATGTTGTTGAACCATTTGATTACTGCTGCTGTATTTCTCCATTGGTTGAGTGGTGTTTTGTCCTTGATTTTTGTGTTGACTCTGTCCAGGATTATTTTGCTGATTTTTCCTATTTCAGATTTAGTTGGGTTTATTAGTCGGCATGTTGGGTTATTTGCGAAGTTGGGTTTGTGGTCCTTCAATGTGATGAAGGCTTCCTTGTTGGCTGTGGCGTCCACCCTGTCCTCAATGTCCAGTTCAGCCGCGATCCTTTTATTTTCCAGGTGGATGTTCTGTAAGGTGTTGGGTTGCGCTTTTTTGTATGATTTGGTGATGCTTCTGTCCAGTAAGGTGTGGTGTTCTGGTATGTCCATTCTGTAGAAGTTTGTGGTTTTATCGGCAGCTATGATGAGGTTGTTTACTTTCTTGATGCGCTCTTTGTCATTTTTCAGCTTGGTGAGGAGTGGGTTGCGGATTGGCTTGAATTTGACTGATTGTATCATTTTGAGCATGTCGTTCTCAAAATCCTTTAGTTCCTCAACTGTGGGTGGGTTCTTGGTAGATTTGAATCCGTAAGTTTCCTTTTGCATTCCTTTTGTTTCAGGGTGGAGGAAAAAATGTGCTTTCCACCGCATCCTTCTTAGGAAGTGTTCCGTCTTTTCTATGAGCCTTATAAGAAATACTTGACTTTCAGTGAATTCTAGCTATATATATATATATATATATATATATATATATGTATGTGTGGGAAAAAAATCACAAGACTATTTCAACCTGATTGCCCTCTCAACGGGGGGTGCCCACAAACATCAGCCGTATATATATATATATATATTTTATTATATATATACATATATATATATATATATATATATATATATTTTATTATATATATATATATATATATATATATATATATATATATATATATATATATATATATATATATATATATATATATAAAAATAAGAGAAATACTTGAATTTCAATGTTCATTTATTTACACATATACACACACATAACACTCATCTACTCATTGTTGAGTTAAGGGTTGAATTGTCCATCCTTGTTCTATTCTCTGTCACTATTTTTCTAACCATGCTGAACACCCTCTGTGATGATGCATTCTGCTTCGTCTCCTTGTTGTGTGCGCAGTTGTGCACTCTCTAAAAGCCGTAGATGTTATTGTCACATATGCATGTACAGTAGATGACAGTATTGTCATGTTTAAGAGTGTCACAACATTGCTGTTTACGGCAGACGAACTGCTTTACGGTAGACGAAACTGTGACTGCTGTTGTTGTGTGTTGTTACCGCGCTGGGAGGACGTTAATGAAACTGCCTAACGATAAACCCACATAAGAAACAAAGAACTCGCCCTCGATCATTCTACAGTTATAACGTGATTGGGCAGGCACGCTGTTTATATTGTGGGAAAGCGGATGTGTAAACAGGCTGTCGACACGTCACTCAGATCCGCATGGAGCTGGAGGGGGCGTGGCCTCCAGCTCCGCCTGAATTTCGGGATATTTTCGGGAGAAAATTTGTCCCGGGAGGTTTTCGGGAGAGGCGCTAAATTTCGGGAGTCTCCCGGAAAATCCGGGAGGGTTGGCAAGTATGCATTTTGATAGTAGGCTAATATATCTAATATCGACACTTGCATCATGTGTTGCGTTCATTATAACACTTATATAAGACTTTTAAAGTCATTTTGATAGTAGGCTAATATAGCTACTATAGACACTTACATCATGTGTTGTCTTCATTAGAACACTTATATAAGACTTTTAAAGTCAAGGGACGGCGTGGCGCAGTGGAAGAATGGCCGTGCGCGGCCCGAGGGTCCCTGGTTCAATCCCCACCTAGTTCCAACCTCGTCATGTCCGTTGTGTCCTGAGCAAGACACTTCACTCTTGCTCCTGATGGGTGCTGGTTAGCGCCTTGCATGGCAGCTCCCTCCATCAGTGTGTGAATGGGTAAATGTGGAAGTAGTGTCAGAGCGCTTTGAGTACCTTGAAGGTAGAAAAGCGCTATACAAGTACAACCCATTTATTATCATTTATCATTATGTGTTGTCTTCATTAGAACACTTATATAAGACTTTTAAAGTCATTTTGATAGTAGGCTAATATAGCTACTATAGACACTTACATCATGTGTTGCCTTCATTGTAACACTTATATAAGATTTTTAAAGTCATTTTGATAGTATGCTAATATAGGCTAATATAGCTCAAATAGACACTTACATCACAGGTTGCTTATATAAGGCTTTTATTTTTTGCGGCTCCAGACAGATTTTTTTTTTTTTTTGTATTTTTGGTACTGGGAAGTTCAACTCTAACGCCCCTCGAGTTCGGATTTCCCCCTCGGAAAGTCGACGCTTTCTCACCAGCCCCGAGTTGGCTTCAAAGATGGCTGTTGTGAATGTAAACAATAACATAAGCTTCTATAGTTTGCGTTATCAGCACTTGTGATTAGTTTTTGTCGCACTAAATCAGGCCCATATGATGTATTGTTGAATATTTATATACATAGTGTTAGTTTACTTTAGTTTCTTTAGTTAGTTTAATTTAGTTACCAGATGAGGTGGTTCGGGCCACCCGATGCCTGTTTAGGACAAGTCCGACCGATAGGAGGCCACGGGGAAGACCCAGGACACGTTGGGAAGACTATGTCTCCTGGCTGGCCTGGGAACGCCTCAGGATCCCCTGGAAGGAGCTGGACGAAGTGGCTGGGGAGAGGGAAGTCTGGGCTTCCCTGCTTAGGCTGCTGCCCCCGCGACCCGACCTCGGATAAGCGGAAAAAGATGGATGGATAGATGGTTACTTTAGTGGAAACTAAATTTGTCTACATTGCTAGCTATAGCGTCCGTGGTTCCTCTTTATCCCCTGTGTTTGAAGATTGCAGAAAGAGTGCATATTTTCCCTCAAGTTATTTATATTCAGACAAGGCAAGCACAAGAATAACTTTTCTTAAACGTTCACAACTTGATAGTGACGTCATTCCCAGCTCAGTAAAATCCTTTTATAAGTGTTATAATGAAGGCAACACATGATGTAAGTGTCTATATTAGCTATATTGGTCTACTATCCAAATAAAGGCTGACGCAAATCATCGTTGACAGAAATGTTGAAATGTAATATTTATTTTACACATTTTTACAAGATTGTAAAACATTAATAAACAGAGGCTTCTCAGAGTTTGAGATAACTCCTGGAAATTACTGTCTTAGAAATGCCAAAGGTATGGATGTGCGTGTCCAAGTTAAAGGAAACGGTAGGCTGTCTTCTTCTAATGGATTTATTACAATCTTTGCAAGCTGGGTAACGTTTGCTGTGGTCTGGAACAACATGGCACACAAACAACTATGTGAAATGCAGGCAATATTACATACAGATAATTTGTCATGAGACATGCAAATAGAAATAAGATACATAAGTAAAGGAAGTTAAATGAGCTCAAATATACCTAAACACAAGGCATAATGATGCAATATGTACATACAGCTAGCCTAAATAGCATGTTAGCATGGATTAGCTTGCAAATATGTCTGATTAGCACACCAACAAGTCAATAACATCAACAAAGCTCACCTTTGTGCATTCATGCACAGCATAAAACATTTGGTGGACAAAATGAGACAAAGGAGTGGCTTTAAACACGTATTTCTGTGGCAGGGTCGACAAAGTTGTACATGTAAACACACTTCAAGGACCGCCAAAATGAGTAGGACAAAACAGGGCTCGCCAAATACTCTCATCAGTGAAGCATCTATAACATAAACAGTGAGATTTCTAACAATTGGGAAGGTTTGTGTCATGTTTGTCCTCCTACAGAAACCATATTCATACATTTTTGAAAAAGCTCCAGGAAGCCACTAGGGCAGCGCTAAAACCGCGGGTTGCTGACCCCAACTTTAGCGCAATGTATTGTAATGACCTGGTTGGGTTCACATTTAAGCAAATGATGAAACTGATCAGGAACAAATCAATCATTGGATGAATAATTAAAGTGTTTTTGCGAGTACTGCAACTAGAGATGTCCGATAATGTCTTTTTTGTCGATATCCGATATTCTGATATTGTCCAACTCTTAATTACTGATTCCGATATCAACCGATACCGATATATACAGTCATTGAATTGACACATTATTATGCCTAATTTTGTTGTGATGCCCCGCTGGATGCATTAAACAATGTAACAAGGTTTTCCAAAATGAATCAACTCAAGTTATGGAAAAAAAAATGCCAACATGGCACTGCCATATTTATTATTGAAGTCACAAAGTGCATTATTTTTTTTTAGCATGCCTCAAAACAGCAGCTTGAAATTTGGGACATGCTCTCCCTGAGAGAGCATCAGGAGGTTGAGGTGGGCGGAGCTGGGAGGGGGCGTGGGGGGAGTAGCGGGGGGTGTATATTGTAGCGTCTCGGAAGAGTTAGTGCTGCAAGGGGTTCTGGGTATTTGTTCTATTGTGTTTATGTTGTGTTACGGTGCGGATGTTCTCCCGAAATGTGTTTGTCATTCTTGTTTGGTGTGGTTGCACAGTGTGGCGCATATTTGTAACAGTGTTAAAGTTGTTTATACGGCCACCCTCAGTGTGACCTGTATGGCTGTTGACCAAGTATGCATTTGCATTCACTTGTGTGTGTGAAAAGCCGTAGATATTATCATCAATCAATCAATCAATCAATCAATGTTTATTTATATAGCCCTAAATCACAAGTGTCTCAAAGGGCTGCACAAGCCACAATGACATCCTCGGTACAGAGCCCACATAAGGGCAAGGAAAAACTCACCCCAGTGGGAGACCGAATGCAATGGATGTCGAGTGGGTCTGACATAATATTGTGAGAGTCCAGTCCATTGTGGATCCAACATAATAGTAAAGAGTCCAGTCTATAGTGGGGCCAGCAGGAAACCATCCCGAGCGGAGACGGGTCAGCAGCGCAGAGATGTTCCCAACCAATGCACAGGCGAGCGGTCCACCCCGGGTCCCGACTCTGGACAGCCAGCACTTCATCCATGGCCACCGGACCTGTGTGTCTCCCCCTCCACAAGGGAGGGGGGGGAGCAGAGGAGAAAGGAAAAGAAACGGCAGATCAACTGGTCTAAAAAAAGGGGGTCTATTTAAAGGCTAGAGTATACAAATGAGTTTTAAGATGGGACTTAAATGCTTCGACTGAGGTAGCATCTCTAACTGTTACCAGGAGGGCATTCCATAGTATTGGAGCCCGAATAGAAAACGCTCTATAGCCCGCATACTTTTTTTGGGCTCTGGGAATCACTAATAAGCCAGAGTTCTTATTACTGCCTTTGCGTGCCGGCCCAATCACATAATAATAATAATAATAATAATAAGAAGAAGAAGAAGAACTCTGGCTTATTATTATTATTATTATTATTATTATTATGATATTATTAGGTTTTATTATAATAATAATAAGAAGAAGAAGAAGAAGAAGAAGAACTCTGGCTTATTATTATTATTATTATTATTATTATTATTATTATTACTATTATTATTATTATTGTTATGTGATTGGGCCGGCACGCAAAAGCAGTGCCTTTAAGGTTTATTGGCGCTCTGTACTTCTCCCTACGTCCGTGTGCACAGCGGAGTTTTAAAAAGTCATATATTTTACTTTTTGAAACCGATACCGATAATTTCCGATATCACATTTCAAAGCATTTATCGGCCGATAATATCGGCAGTCCAATATTATCGGACATCTCTAACTGCAACATTTACCCTCTGATTGCTTCCTACACTGTCCGTGAAACAAAACCTTTTGACCTGAAGAACAGCCAGAATTCTGGTGACGGACAGGTGACCCAGTGAACCGGCTCAAGATGGACGTCCGCTAGTTTTTCACATGTCAAACATCAGGAGATTTGACGTCCTTGCAGCCATTAGATGCTCTGCTCTTCAACATCAGTCCTCCACTCTCCCCCGGCGGCCTTTGGAGAATTGTTGAAGTGCTAAAAGCCGCCGCGGTGCTGACGGTGCGCGGAAACACCATCAGAGTCGGAGGGGGAAACGAGGCGTAGCATTGCTGCAATAATAGGTGCTTTACTTTGAAAACCAGAGCATTGGAAGTTGTGGTTTCCTGTACGTGTAGATGCAAGGACGAGGATGCTGCTTCTTAAAGTTCTCAGTGAGCATAAAAAGGAGGCTCTTGATGAGGATAAACGCATCAGAAAGCGCTAACATGCAACTGATTGGACGAGCGGCTTTCCATCCATCTCAGTCGCTTTGAGTCCTTCTGAGCGGGCGAATACGCCAGGCAGCTCTGACAGGCGGCAGGACCCTTGATCACCTCCGTGATCTAAGTGGACGTGAGGCTTCCAAACCACCGGGGCCTGGCAGGCGCACCTCGATGCCTTCCCCTAGCCTGGTCGCCACGTTGCCCTTGGAGCCTTGTGACGTGGGTCACGCTCTTCGCCGTCAGTCAAAACCAAAGCGCCTGTCAGGCTGTCAAAGCGGCGTGGAAAAGAAATAATGACGGTTCATAATGAAGCGCAGGCTGTTTAGGGTGGATGAAAGCGTTCTCAGCGACAATACGCCGTCGTTACACTTGAATTCAAATGGCTTGCATCATCTCTGAGGAAACGTGGAAACGTGCGCAGAGCCGACTCTCTGGCGATTGCTGCACCGTGCGTCGCTTTGGCACACGCTGCCAAACATTACCTCGGCTTTAGATCTCCTGGCATGACGGGAAACTTGACAGTTTGCAAACTACTGGGATCCGATCTCAGCAGGTCTTTGAAGACATGTCTTTAGATGACCCAGTAATTACTGCAGGGTTTCCTCCAGATTGCCAATATACTTTTGGCGGTGGGGGCGTGGTCAACATGACGTGGACATATAATTAGCATAATCTGTAATGATGCATATATTTTCTTTAAAAAGGCAAAACAATGTTACACATACATCCATCCATCCATCCATCCATTTTCTACCGCTTATTCCCTTCGGGGTCACGGGGGGCGCTGGAGCCTATCTCAGCTACAATCGGGCGGAAGGCAGGGTACACCCTGGACTACTGGGATCCAATCTCAGCAGGTCTTTGAAGACATTTCTTTAGATGACCCAGTAATTACTGCAGGGTTTCCTTTAAAAAGGAAACCCTTTTTCTTTAAAAAGGCAAAACAATGTTACACAAACATTTAAAAACAAATCTATATTATTATCTATTATAGTATTTTCCAAACTATAAAGTGTACAGTTTGCAAACTACTGGGATCCAATCTCAGCAGGTCTTTGAAGACACTTCTTTAGATGACCCAGTAATTACTGCAGGGTTTCCTCCAGATTGCCATCATACCTGTGGCGGTGGGGGGCGTGGTCAATATGAAATCAACATATAATTTGCATAATCTGAAATGACGCATATATTTTCTTTAAAAAGGCAAAAAAATGTTACAGAAACATCTAAAAACAAATCTATGTTATTACCTATTGTAGTATTTTTCAAACTATAAAGCGTACAGTTGCGGCTGCTAGACTTTTGACAAGAACAAGAAAGTTTGATCATATTACGCCTATACTGGCTCACCTGCACTGGCTTCCTGTGCACTTAAGAAGTGACTTTAAGGTTTTACTACTTACGTATAAAATACTACACGGTCTAGCTCCGTCCTATCTTGTCGATTGCATTGTACCATATGTCCCGGCAAGAAATCTGCGTTCAAAGAACTCCGGCTTATTAGTGATTCCCAGAGCCCAAAAAAAGTCTGCGGGCTATAGAGCGTTTTCTATTCGGGCTCCAGTACTATGGAATGCCCTCCCGGTAACAATTAGAGATGCTACCTCAGTAGAAGCATTTAAGTCCCATCTTAAAACTCATTTGTATACTCTAGCCTTTAAATAGCCCCCCTGTTAGACCAGTTGATCTGCCGTTTCTTTTCTTTTCTCCTCTGCTCCCCTTTTCCTTGAGGGGGGGGGGGGCACAGGTCCGGTGGCCATGGATGAAGTGCTGGCTGTCCAGAGTCGGGACCCGGGGTGGACCGCTCGCCTGTGCATCGGCTGGGAACATCTCTACGCTGCTGACCCGTCTCTGCTCGGGATGGTGTCCTGCTGGCCCCACTATGGACTGGACTCTTACTATTATGTTGGATCCACTATGGACTGGACTCTCACAATATTATGTCAGACCCACTCGACATCCATTGCTTTCGGTCTCCCCTAGAGGGGGGGGGGTTACCCACATATGCGATCCTCTCCAAGGTTTCTCATAGTCATTCACATCGACGTCCCACTGGGGTGAGTTTTTCCTTGCCCGTATGTGGGCTTTGTACCGAGGATGTCGTTGTGGCTTGTGCAGCCCTTTGAGACACTTGTGATTTAGGGCTATATAAATAAAGATTGATTGATTGATTGACAGTTTGCAAACTACTGGGATCCGATCTCAGCAGGTCTTTGAAGACATTTATTTAGATGACCCGGTATTTACTGCAGGGTTTCCTTCAGATTGCCAATATACTGTACCTATGGCGGTGGGGGGCGTGGTCAACATGACGTCAACATGTAATGTGCATGATCTGCTATGATGCATATATTTTCTTTAAAAAGAGCAAAAAAAATTACACATACATTCAAAAACAAATCTATGTTATTATTTTTTATCGTATTTTCCAAACTATAAAGCGTACAGTTTGCAAACTACTGGGATCCGATCTCAGCAGGTCTTTGAAGACATTTATTTAGATGACCCGGTAATTACTGCAGGGTCTCCTCCAGATTGCCAATATATCTGTGGCGGTGGGGGGCGTGGTCAACATGACGTCAACATATAATTTGCATGCTCTGCTATGATGCATGTATTTTCTTTAAAAAGGAAAAAAAATGTTACACATACATTTAAAAATATTATAGTATTTTCCAAACTATAGAGCGTACAGTTTGCAAATTACTGGGATCCGATCTCAGCAGGTCTTTGAAGACATTTATTTAGATGACCCAGTAATTACTGCAGGGTTTCCTCCAGATTGCCAATATACCTATGGCGGTGGGGGGCGTGGTCAACATGACGTGACCATATAATTTGCATAATCTGCAATGATGCATATATTTTCTTTAAAAAGGCAAAAAAATGTTACACATACATTCAAAAACAAATGTATGTTATTATCAATTATCGTATTTTCCGGACTATAAAGCGTACTCACTAAGTTTTAGAAGAAAAAAAATATTATTTACATATATTAGCCGCACCCGACTATAAGATGCAGATATATACGTTGCGAAATTTGTTATTTGCACAGAATGGTTTTGTAAATGTTTATCTACATAGCTTAATTGTTTCCAAACGGTGTCTGTAACACGGCAGTAAAACGGCTGATCAAACAAAACAGAAGTCATCGTCATGGACTCATTAGCTGCGGAAGCTAGCTCTCCGATCATGTTTCTAGCAAAACTCACAAAGATACATAAATACAGGCATTATTAGACATTATTATATGTGCTTTTTTAAGGTTGGCAAAAAGAAAAATTATTTTTTTACTCACTATGACAGTAATATTCTTAGAATCTTGAGATAATGCGAAAAAAGCAATAAAACAAATATTTAAGCATAAGTCCTAAATCAAACATTCCATATGTCTAATAACGCCTGTATTAATGTATCTTTGTGAGTTTTACTAGAAACATGTGCTTTTGTAAGGTTTCGTTTTTTACTCAATATGACAGTAATGTTCTTAGAATCCTGAGATAATGCGAAAAAAGCAACTCCACGGTGAGGTTTTGGTGAATTTACGAAACTAAAACAATACAAAAGAAATGCCTTTGTAAGTTGATAATACTAACACAAACACTCGTAAACGTTTTTAAAAATTTAGATTAATTACATTGCAGTAGCAAGTACAAATATGCATTAAAACACTCCTACAGGTGGAATCCCGGTTTAGTAAGTATGAATTGTTTTAGTTATATTGTAAAACTTACAAATCTTGCTTGGAACGATGAATGAAGAATCCTTTCGACCAGAAACGCTATGGACGGTTTTACTTCCGGTTCAAGGCATTAAAACAGGAGGTACATTTTCAACCCACAACACTTGCAATGAGCAACCTCGTCCAAAAGATGGCGCCATAGCACAAACGATAACACACCTTTTCATTGTGTCTGCTTGTGTTTAACGAAAACTATTGAATGCAAAACATTATGGCCGTTAGCGAAAAAAAATCCATAAATTAGCCGCACCGTTTTATAAGCCGCAGGGTGCAAAACATAGGGGAAAAAGTAGCGGTATATAATCCGGAATTTACGGTAGCGTTAACATATATTTTTTCTTATCGTTATCGTTTTGCTCTATTTTTCAATTGTTGCTTGGGAACATTTTGTTGTTTAAATGTGCTATATAAATAAAGTGGATTGGATTGGATTATTGTACAAAATGTTCTTTGTTGAGAATTTTTCAAGTGCCCAGACGTTTTTTTGGACGAGCAACAAATTTTGCATTTTCTTCTGGTGTTATTGGAGACTGTACTCGTGTTTAGAGACTTTTTACTTCTGTCGCTTAATATCGGCGATGAGCAGCGAGAGCTGGAGCGAGCCTGATGTCACACTTGCTCTGGTTGCTGCTCCAACTTTAAAGGCCTACTGAAATGCGATTTTCTTATTTAAATGAGGATAACAGGTCCATTCTATGTGTCATACTTGATCAATTCGCGATATTGCCATATTTTTGCTGGAAGGATTTAGAAGAGAACATCGACGATAAAGTTTGCAACTTTTGGTCGCTGATAAAAAAGCCTTGCCTGTACCGGAAGTAGCAGACGAGTAGCGTGACGTCACAGGTTGTGGAGCTCCTCACATCCGCACATTGTTTACAATCATGGCCACCAGCAGCGAGAGCGATTCGGACCGAGAAAGCGACGATTTCGCCATTAATTTGAGCGAGGATGAAAGATTTGTGGATGAGGAAAGTGAGAGTGAAGGACTAGAGGGCAGTGGAAGCGATTCAGATAGGGAAGATGCTGTGAGAGGCGGGTGGGACCTGATATTCAGCTGGGAATGACTTAAACTGTAAATAAACACAAGACATATATATACTCTATTAGCCACAACACAACCAGGCTTATATTTAATATGCCACAAATGAATCCCGCATAACAAACACCTCCCCCCTCCCGTCCATATAACCCCCCATTACAACTCAAACACCTGCACAACACACTCAATCCCACAGCCCAAAGTACCGTTCACCTCCCCAAAGTTCATACAGCATATATATTTCCCCAAAGTCCCCAAAGTTACGTACGTGACATGCACATAGCGGCACGCACGTACGGGCAAGCGATCAAATGTTTGGAAGCGTACTCACGGTACCGCGTCTGCGCATCCAACTCAAAGTCCTCCTGGTAAGAGTCTCTGTTGTCCCAGTTCTCCACAGGCCAATGGTAAAGATTGACTGTCATCTTTCGGGAATGTAAACAATGAAACACCGGCCGTGTTTGTGTTGCTGAAGTCGGCCGCAATACACCGCTTCCCACCTACAGCTTTCTTCTTTGCTGTCTCCATTGTTCATTGAACAAATTGCAAAAGATTCACCAACACAGATGTCCAGAATACTGTGGAATTTTGCGATGAAACAGACAACTTAATAGCTGGCCACCACGCTGTCTCAAAATGTCCTCTACAATCCGCGACGTCACGCGCTGATGTCATCAAACCGAGAAGTTTTCAGCAGGATATGTCACGCGAAATTTAAAATTGCACTTTAGTAAGCTAACCCGGCCGTATTGGCATGTGTTGCAATGTTAAGATTTCATCATTGATATATAAACTATCAGACTGCGAGGATGGTACTAGTGGGTTTCAGTAGGCCTTTAAATCCTTAAAAGTCCTCTTAATATTTGCACATTTCACATTTTGTAGATCGCTGTCAGTAGGTATATCTCGGACATATTAAAGTACGTCCACATCGCAGGCAACAGACATGCTGCCTCTGTTCCAGACAATCCAATGCGTATTGCTTACGTCATCACATCCGGTTTCGGCAGTGCTGTTCAAAGTCTTTTTATTGGTGGTTGAATTTTCGGGCCATCACTTGTCAATAGTGCACAAATATAAGACTATATACCCACTCATGCTGTCACGACCTGCTGGTGTTAATGTTTATGTGTGTGTGTTATTCATTGTTCCTATGATCGTGAACATACCATGCCTGAAAGGGGATTGGCGGAGAATGAAGAAGTGTTGTTGTGTGTCTGGGAGTGAGGCACAGAGACGGAGGTGTGTGCGCGGGAGGTAACACACATGTTTGAATGGGGCCAGTTGTTAGCATAAGATTGACAATAAAAGTTAAAGAGCGCCTGAGTTTGCGTGTCTTTTTCTGGAGGCTAATATACATTTTTTAATACTTTAATTTGTTTTCTTGTTTAAAAAAAACAACTATTTTTAAGGTGTGGCGGCTTTTATTTTGCCGTGGCATGCTGTCACGATCAATTACATGCGGGGAGACTGTACTGACCAGAAGTCCTTGTTTTTTAAACCTCGTTTTACTAACCAAGTTCATTTGACAAACTTTGCGATTTACAAACCCCTGACGGAATAAAAATATGCTTTTTACCCTTTTGTACAAACCTTGTCTCATTCAGTACCTTTCCATGCATGTTTTCTAAAATAATTTAGTTTCTTCCATTTTTACGCCTGCGTGCGAAATCCCAGTTTCCATTCTCTGTTTCTAATGCAACTGTTGGCCATATGCTGTGTGGCTCTCTTACACTAGGGGCCGATTGTGGTCATTTCAGCTTGTCTAGCTATGTGGGAATGTAAATAGAAGAAGAGAATGCTATAAGCGAATAAGCTAGCTGTAATATCTTTCAAGCTCCGAATCTAACCTATTACTACTTTCTGCTATTTGGTGATGTTGGTCATGTTTTAATATGTTTAAAAGACACTTGTGGTTATTAGGATCATTACAGACATACAAAAAGATCACTATTTTGGTGAACTGCTTGGACGAATTACTGTTAAAGCATACTTGCCAACCTTGAGACCTCCAATTTCGGGAGGTGGGGGGTGGGGGATGGGTGCAAGGGGCGTGGTTGGGGCGTGGTTAAGAGGGGAGGAGTATATTTACAGCTAGAATTCACCAAGTCAAGTATTTCATATATATATATATATATATATATATATCCCCGCGACCCCGAAGGGAATAAGCGGTAGTAAATGGATGGATGGATGGATATATATATATCATAGGCATCCGTCCGTCAGTAGTGACGATGGGTTGCGCCTGGGGGAGTTCATTCTTTCTTGCAGCGGCGGCTGTGGCTGTACAGCCCCACTCTGGAGTGACAGTCTCTGGTGCAGTTGGCGCAGACGTATGTGGAGGGTTCTGACACAGGAGCAGGTCCCGCGTCACGGAGTTTCCGCTTTTGTCTCCTCGCCTGCAACAAGGAGATGTGCTTCTCCTCGGCACGGCGGGTTCCTGTAGCAACAGTGTGCCTCCAAACGTCGCGGTCTTTTGCAGCTTCCTCCCAGTTGTTGTGGTCGATGCCTGCCTGTTTCATGTCACGTTTACACACGTCCTTGAAACGCAGTCGGGGGTGACCAAGGGTTCTGGAGCCTGTTGACAGTTCGCCGTACAGAACAGCTCTGGGGAGCCGGCTGGGGTCCATCCTGTGGACATGGCCAAGCCATCTGAGGCGGCGTTGGCTGAGCATGGTGAACAGGCTGGTGGAGTGAGCACGATCTAGGACTTCCATGTTGGGAACTTTGTCCTGCCATGAGTTTCCCAGGATGCGGCGAAGACAGCGCAGGTGGAAGCTGTTTAGCTGTTTCTCATGTCTGGTGTAGGTGGTCCAGGCCTCGCTGCCATACATCAGTGTGCTAATGACGCAGGCTTGATAGACCTGGAGTTTAGTGCGTGTGGATAGCTGGTTGTTCGACCATACTCTTTTGGACAGCCTGGCCATCACTGTGGCGGCTCTCGCAAGACGGATGGCACGTTCTGTGTCGAGTGACAAGTCACTGGAGATTGCGGATCCAAGGTATGTAAAGGTGTTGACACATTCCAGAGTCTGATTGTCGACGGAGATGGAGAGTGGAGTTTCAGCATCTTGGCCCATGACATTGGTCTTCTTTAGGCTGATGGTGAGACCAAACTCTTTACAGGCAGATGAAAGCCTGTCCATCAGCCTCTGGAGCCCAGACTCGGTGTGGGATACTCGAGCTGCATCATCAGCAAAAAGCATTTCTCTCAGGAGGACACTGGTCACCTTGGTCTTGGAGCGCAAACGGGCAAGGTTGAAAAGTTTCCCATCAGCTCTCGTGTGTAGGGAGACACCTTCAGAACATGTGCCGAAAGCAGTAGACAGAACAAGGGAGAAGAAAATTCCAAAGAGGGTTAGTGCAAGAACGCAGCCCTGTTTTACGCCGCTGTGGATTGGAAAGGCCTCTGATGTTCCTCCTTCCCAACAGACGGAACCCTGTGTGTTTTCGTGGAATGATCTTATGACGGCAAGGAGTTTTGGGGGGCAGCCGATCTTTGCAAGCATCTTAAAGAGACCATCTCTGCTGACAAGGTCAAATGCTTTAGTGAGATCAACAAAGGCGAGATACAAGGGTCTCCTCTGTTCCCGGCACTTCTCCTGCAGCTGCCAAAGGGTGAAAATCATGTCCACTGTGGATCTTGCTGCCCTAAAGCCACATTGTGACTCAGGGTAGACACGTTCTGCAAGGAGGTGGAGTCTAGCAAGGGCGACACGAGCAAAGACTTTCCCCACGATGTTAAGCAGGGAGATGCCGCGGTAATTATTACAGTCACTACGGTCTCCCTTGTTCTTGTACAGTGTGACAATCTTAGAGTCACGCAGATCCTGGGGGACGGCTCCATCATTCCAACAGAGGCAGAGGAGATCGTGAAGGTGCGGCAGTAAGGAAGGTTTCCCAAGTTTTATGACATCAGGTGTTATCCCGTCAGCACCTGGGGCCTTGCCGCATGCGAGGTTGTCAATAGCTTTGCTGAGCTCTTCCTGCGTGGGTTCCTTGTCAAGCTCCTTCATAACAGGCAGGTTTGCAACTCCATTCAGACCCTCCTCTGACACAATACTCTCAGTGGCATATAACTCCGTGTAGTGTTCGGCCCATCTTCCCATCTGCTTGTTGCGGTCGGTGATGACTTCACCAGACTTGGCTTTCAGTGGTGCTGTTTTCTTGATGGACGGGCCAGTTGCTTGCTTTATCCCCTCATACATGCTCCTGATATCTCCCGTGTCCGAGGCCCTTTGTATGTTTGAGGAGAGCTCAAGCCAGTAGTTGTTGGCACAGCTACGTGCCATTCACTGGGCTTCGCTCTTGGCCTTTCTCAAGGCGTCAAGGTTCCTCTGTGAGGGGTTTCCCTTGTGCTTGAGGAAAGCGGTACGCTTTGCCTCTATAACTGGCTCCATCACTGCAGCACTAGCCTCAAACCAGTCTGCATTTCTTCTCGTTCTCTTCCCATATGTTGCAATGGCTTGGTCGTAGATGGTATCACGCAAGCATTTCCATTTGTCCACAGCACTTTGCCTGATTGATGGCCCACAGAGTGCTTGGTCAAGGGAGGTAAGGAAGCGTTGTGTGACAGCCGGGTTGGTATAACGACTGGCATTGATGCGTGGACGGGCCTTCTGCTTGGTGTGATAGATCTGTTTTGGTCGTAGCTTGACCTTGCTGAGGACTAGTGAATGGTCCATGTCGCAGTCAGCACTGTGAAACGTCCTTGTGAGAAGCACGCTGTTAAGGGCCTCTCGCCTCGTGATGATGAGGTCGAGCTGGTGCCAATGTTTAGATCTGGGGTGTCTCCAGGATACCCGGTGCAGAGGCTTAGTCTGGAAGAAGGTGTTCGTGATGCAGAGCTTGTGGTAGCAGCACAGCTCTAGCAGACGTTGTCCATTTTCGTTCATGCTCCCCACTCCAAAGTGACCAAGGCAGTCTGGCCAGGATTTGTGGTCAGCACCTACCCTGGCATTGAAGTCTCCCAGAAGGAGCAGATGCTCATTTTTCGGGATGGTGCTGACAGCCGTGTCGAGCTCCTCATAGAACTTGTCTTTTGACTCTGGTGGTGAGCAGAGGGTCGGGGCATAAGCACACAACAGGTTTGCTGGTCCACTGCTGGTAGAAAGGCGGATTACAAGGATCCGCTCAGAGCCTTCTGTCGGTGGGTCCATCATGGGAAGCAGAGTGTTTTTCACTGCAAATCCCACACCATAATCCCGGGTTTCCGCCACACTCTTTCCCTGCCAGAAGAAAGTATAGTGTTTTTCCTTCAGAGAGCCAAAGTCAGCAAGACATGTCTCTTGGAGCGCAGCAATGTCGACATTAAGTCGGTGGAGCTCACGGTCAATGATAGCGGTCTTGCACGAGTCGCTAATGAGATCAAGGCTGTCCAAGAGCCCTGTGCGCATTGTTCTGACATTCCAGCTTGATACTCGAAGAGCTGGTATTTTCGTTTTCTTTCTCTCAGTTTTCGCTTTTTTTCTGATCATCTTTGGTGCAATTGTTGACGTATGCTAGCCGTGCTTTACCCTATTCCCCGCCAGGATGATGACGGCACTGGCGGGTTGGCACCTAATTGACCGGGGGCTGCCCGGCTTGAGGCGGGCGGTGGCCAATCATTAGTCAATGATTCCTCCCACCGTCGAAGCTGGCGCCAATCGGGTGTAATTTAAGACTGCCAGATTCCGTGTTTTTTCCTCCCTTTAGGGGGTAGGCTGGAGTGACCTCTCCGTGGCGCAAGCCTGGGCAGAAAGTATGGAGATCTTGGGTTGCCCAGACATCAAGATCCCCCTCTCGGCCGTGACGATGTGGCCCAGAGGAAAGCAAGGCAATACATCTGGCATCGGCTTGGCTGCAGGAGCTGCCGGCAGGGGGTCAGCAATGACACCCAGCCGCCTCAGGGGCTCCACTCCTGATTTTCTGTTTGGGTTTACTCCCATAGCCTTTCCTTCTCCCAAAGGTACCACAAGGCAGCGGGTGGGGGGGCAGGGGGGATGACGACTATTTGACCCATAGATGGGGCAGTGGTTGGCGGATGCCAGGGCGTGTCCACACACCGGTGGGCCTGCACATCTCACCTCTGGGGCCCACTGCTGCTCCGAGATCCCCTACAGTTTAGCCTGAGACCGCAAGGTCCCAGTTACCGTGTGTGGCCGCGAGGAGGCACTGTTGGGGTCTTGGTGGTGGAGAGGCTGTGTACCAGCAGGAGGAGGCTTACGCACTCGGCTCCTCTTTTCACCCACCCAGGGGCTAGCTGGCGGCGATAGCTGTAAGCAGAGAGTAGCAAGCAGGGGCAGCATGCAGCATGCACTAACTACAAGCACTTCTGCCACATATCTAACGCACTGACGCATCACACGCACCCTGTGCGCGAGCACTCACATATATATATATATATATATATATATATATATATATATATATATATATATATATATATATATATATATATATATATATATATATATATATATAAGAGATAATTGACTTTCAGTGAATTCTAGCTATATATATATATATATATACATATATATAAATAAAAGAAATACTTGAATTTCAGTGTTCATTTATTTACACATATACACACACATAACACTCATCTACTCATTGTTGAGTTAAGGGTTGAATTGTCCATCCTTGTTCTATTCTCTGTCACTATCTTTCTAACCATGCTGAACACCCTCTCTGATGATGCATTGCTGTGTGGCACGCACAAAAGTGCTTTCATCAAATGCACTAGATGACAGTATTGTCCTGTTTAAGAATGTCACAACATTGCTGTTTACGGCAGACGGACTGCTTTACTGTAGACGTTCTTTATATTGTGGGAAAGCGGACTCAGGTCCGCATGGAGCTGGATGGGGCGTGGCCTCCAGCTCCGCCTGAATTTCGGGAGATTTTCGGGAGAAAATTTGTCCCGGGAGGTTTTCAAGAGAGACGCTGAATTTCGGGAGTCCCGGAAAATCCGGGAGGGTTGGCAAGTATGTGTTAAAGGGGCCCTATTGTGCAAAACCTACCTATTGGTACCTGCTGTTGTGTACTTGGGATCTGCATAAGTCCCGAAAATTTGAAAAAAAAATGAAGGCATTGCGGAGACATTTGCAAAACAATTTTGCCTTCCTTCATACTTCAGGGGAAACACGCCATTTGGAATGTGCACCATTTAGTGACCTTTTTACCAATTGTGACATCAGCAGATTATCCATATATGGTAGAGATTTACCTAAAGTGCCTTGCGCCACTGTAGTCCGACGCTGGAGTCAATAAGCTCCTTCTTTTTTTCTATTCTCTAGTTGTGGGGCAGACTGGCTCGTACATGCACATGCATTCTCCTACTGTTGCCATTTCCGCCACAAATTAGCGTATAGTTTGAATTTACACTATATTGCCAAAAGTATTTGACCACCCATGTCATAATAACTTGGCCACAGGTGTTTAAAATCAAGCACTTAGGCATGGAGACTGTTTCTACAAACATTTGTGAAAGAATGGACCGCTCTCAGGAGCTCAGTGATTTCCAGCGTGGAACTGTCATATGATGCCACCTGTGCAACAAATCCAGTCGTGAAATTTCCTCACTTCTAAATATTCCAAATTCAACTGTCTGCTTTATTACAAGAAAATGGAAGAGTTTGAGAACAACAGCAACTCAGCCACGAAGTAAACTGACAGAGAGGGGTCAGCGGATGCTGAAGCACATAGTGCAAAGAGGTCGCCAACTTTCTGCACGGTCAGTTGCTACAGAGCTCCAAACTTCTTGTGACCTTCCAATTAGCCCACGTACAGTACGCAGAGAGCTACTGCGTACTGTACGTGGGCATCTAAGCCATACATCACCAAGTCCAATGCAAAGCGTGGGATGCAGTGGTGTAAAGCACGTCGCCACTGGACTCTAGAGCAGTGGAGACGCGTTCTCTGGAGTGCTGAATCACGCTTTTCCATCTGGCAATCTGATGGACCAGTCTGGGTTTGGAGGTTGCCAGGTGAACGGTACATTTCAGACTGCATTGTGCCGAGTGCGAAATTTGGTGGAGGAGAAATTATGATTTGGAGTTGTTTATTTGGAGTTGGGCTTGGCCCCTGAGTTCCAGTGAAAGGAACTTTGAATGCCCCAGGATACCAAAACATTTTGGACAATTCCATGCTCCCAACCTTGTGGGAACAGTTTGGAGCGTGCCCCTTCCTCTTCCAACATGACTGTGCACCAGTGCACAAAGCAACCTTGTGGACAGCCTTCCCAGAAGAATTGAAGCTGTAATAGCTGCAAAAGGTGGACCGACATCATTATGAACCCTATGGGTTAGGAATGGGATGGCACTTCAAGTTCATATGTAAAGTCAAGGCAGGTGGCCAAATACTTTTGGCAATATAGTGTATATCTGTCAGTAGTACTTCCATCCATCCATTTGCTACCGCTTGTCCCTTTTTGAGATTGCAGCTGCATTCAGACGGAAGGCGGAGTACACCCTGGACAAGTCGCCACCTTATCGCAGGGCCAACACAGATAGACAGACAACATTCACACTCACATTCACACACTAGGGCCAATTTAGTGTTGCCAATCAACCTATCCCCAGGTGCATGTCTTTGGAGGTAGGAGGAAGCCGGAGTACCCGGAGGGAACCCACGCAGTCACGGGGAGAACGTGCAAACTCCACACAGAAAGATCCCGAGCCCGGGATTGAACTCAGGACCTTCGTATTGTGAGACACATGCACTAACCCATGTCCCACCACCGTGCTGCCCTCAGTATACTTATATGACCCAATCCAAACAACCATACCTCGTCATGGGGCAGAAAAAAAATATGGTCACAAATAACACATCCTGCTCACTGAAACTTTTGGATATTATCAAAAAAAACGTCCAATCAGCATAAACAATTGAAATTACACCCATTTAAATCCATCGCAAGGCATGATGGGTTAAATGCAAAACACTCTCTCCACAGTTATCCATGTTGGACTTAACAAGGTAGGAGTTGAACTTTCACATACTCTTAATATTAATTTCTTATAATGAATATATATATATATATATATATTTATTTATTTATTAATCCATTATATTATTAAATTGTGTGTATATATATATATATATATATATATATATATATATATATATATATATATATATATATATATATATATATATATATACAGTGTATATGTATATATATATATATATATATAGGGTTGTCCCGATACCAAAATGTATTACGATACTTTTCGATAATTTTCTAAATAAAGGGGACCACATAAAATTTCATTATTGGCTTTATTTTAACAAAACATCTTACGGTAAATCAAACATATGTTTATTATTGCAATCGAAGAACAATGTTGTCTTTAAATAAAATAGTGAACATACCAGACAACTTGTCTTTTAGTAGTAAGTAAACAAACAAAGGCTCCTAATTTGTCTGCTGACATATGTAGTAACATATTGTGTCATTTATCATTCTATTATTTTGTCAAAATTATGAGGGACAAGCTGTAAAAAAGGATTATTAATCTATTTGTTTATTTACTATCTGATTATTTTCTGTTTCAACATGTTCTATCTACACTTCTGTTAAAATTTTATAATCACTTATTTTTCTGTTGTTTGATATTTTACATTCGTTTTGGATTATACCACAAATTTAGGTATAGATCCGATACCATGTACAAACCCTGTTTCCATATGAGTTGTGAAATTGTGTTAGATGTAAATATAAACGGAATACAATGATTTGCAAATCCTTTTCAACCCATATTCAATTGAATGAACTACAAAGACAAGATATTTGATGTTCAAACTCATAAACTTTATTTTTTTTTTGCAAATAATAATTAACTTAGAATTTCATGGCTGCAACACGTGCCAAAGTAGTTGGGAAAGGGCATGTTCACCACTGTGTTACATCACCTTTTCTTTTAACAACACTCAGTAAACGATTGGGAACTGAGGACACTAATTGTTGAAGCTTTTAAAGTGGAATTCTTTCCCATTCTTGTTTTATGTAGCGCTTCAGTCGTTCAACAGTCCGGGGTCTCCGCTGTCGTATTTTACGCTTCATAATGCGCCACACATTTTCGATGGGAGACAGGTCTGGACTGCAGGCGAGCCAGGAAAGTACCCGCACTCTTTCTTTACGAAGCCACGCTGTTGTAACACGTGCTGAATGTGGCTTGGCATTGTCTTGCTGAAATAAGCAGGGGCGTCCATGAAAAAGACGGCGCTTAGATGGCAGCATACCGTATTTTCCGCACTATAAGCCGCACCTAAAAACCACAGATTTTCACAAAAGCTGACAGTGCGGCTTATAACCCGGTGCGCCTTATATATGGATTAATATAAATATTTATTTTCATAAAGTTTCGGTCTCGCAACTACGGTAAACAGCCGCCATCTTTTTTCCCCGTAGAAGAGGAAGCGCTTCTTCTTCTATGGTAAGCAACCGCCAAGGTAAGCACCCGCCCCCATAGAAGAGGAAGCGCTTCTTCTTCTACTGTAAGCAACCACCCGCCCCCATAGAAGAAGAAGCCCCCGGATATTGCGTTTCATTTCATTTGTGTGTTTACATCTGTAAAGACCACAAAATGGCTCCTACTAAGCGACACGCGTATAACGCAGAATTTAAACTTAAGGCAATATTTAACCAAAGAACTCCAACTGCTCGATATTGGTGTCAACAGGGCATTTAAAGCACGACTGCGAACGGCGTGGGAACAATGGATGACCGAAGGCGAACACACCTTCACTAAGACAGGGAGACAGCGCCGGACGACATACGCCAACATCTGCCAGTGGATCGTAAATGCCTGGGCGGATATTTCGGTCACAACTGTGGTCCGAGCTTTCCGGAAGGCAGGATTCACAGAACTGCGACGAGACGGAGCCGGCCATTTTGGATCCCGTATTCGCCCAACTTTTTAATTCGGACACCGAAGGAGAAGAATTCGAGGGATTTATGAATGAAGAATAACTTCAGAAAGTGAGCGTTATGTTTATTTTGTGTGTTGTGACATTAACGTTCGAACAACATTAAGTTATTGATGCTTATTGATTGCACATTTGCACATTACCGTACATTTTGGGAGTGAACAGAGTTGTTAGAACGCTGGTTTTTAATATATTATTAAAGTTTGACTGACCTATCTGACTGTTTTTTTGACATTCCCTTTAGCGCGGTTAGATGCGGCTTATAACACGGGGCGGCTTATAGGTGGACAAAGTTTTGAAATATGCCGTTCATTGAAGGCGCGGCTTATAACCCAGGGCGGCTTATGGTGCGGAAAATACGGTATGTTGTTGTTCCAAAACCTGTACGTACCTTTCAGCATTAATGGTGCCTTCACAGATGTGTAAGTTACCCATGCCTTGGGCACTAATGCACCCCCATACCATCACAGATGCTGGCTTTTGAACTTTGCGTCGATAACAGTCTGGATGGTTCGCTTCCCCTTTGGTCCGGATGACACGATGTCGAATATTCCAAAAACAATTTGAAATGTGGACTCGTCAGACCACAGAACACTTTTCCACTTTGCATGAGTCCATCTTATGAGACTTCTGTGTTGGCCCCGGTGCGCGGCCCGCAGGACGCACCGCTTACAAGCCACGAGGGCCTGTCGTCAGCACGGAGCCCTCTGTGCCATATGCACTAATATTGTCTTTCACCAGTATTCAAAGAAGTACGGCTCCCTTTCATAAGTCATTGGCTAGGGTAGGTGAAGGCTACCCGATTGAATATTTCATAAGCCAGTTCCAAGGGTTAGGGTAGGTAGAGGCTACCTAACGGGTGACCTCTGCCACGAGCCCCACAGCGTGTGCGGACGCGACTGCCGTCAGGCAGACCCGCGTTACGCGCGCAACGGGGAGGCGAGCAGAACAGCCCCCGCATGAGCCGTTGCTAGCAAGTGAAGCCACCAAGGTTAGATGGGAAGTTAGAACCGAAGTGAGATACAAGAATCACCTTGATGTAGTCTTAATCCCCGATCTCACTTTGACTAAAAGGAACAAGGTCATGGTGATTGACTGCCGAATGAGACCTCCAATGGTTTACTCTATGGTAGGAGGCGTGATGGTGGCCTTGGGATACAGAAGCTTGCTATCACAGTAGCTACTGCTCAACTCAGAGATAAATGTAAAGCCATGAACTCCCTTGACCCAAGGGTTGCGGCTATAGCCACAAGCATGAACAAAGTATCAGACTTGGTGAAAAGTTGGGAAAGGATCACTGGCCTCCCACATGGTGAACCTAAGTTAGCGGCCAAGGATATCCAAACAGGTTGGCTGTCCAGTAAGAAATGGAGAATGAGAGAATCCTACAAATGGTGCGACCTTCACTCACAAGGGGTGGGTCAGTGCGTGTTTCTCAATGATAAAGTGAGCAACGAATGGTTATTCCTTAGAGGCAATAAGAGATTCAGTGAATCCGAATTTATCGTTGGCCTGGCGGCGTTTCTGGATGTTGTTGATAAATGGCTTTTGCTTTGCATAGGAGAGTTTTAACTTGCACTTACAGATGTAGCGACCAACTGTATTTAGTGACAGTGGTTTTCTGAAGTGTTCCTGAGCCCATGTGGTGATATCCTTTAGAGATTGATGTCGGTTTTTGATACGGTGCCGTCTGAGGGATCGAAGGTCACGGTCATTCAATGTTGGTTTCCAGCCATGCCACTTACGTGGAGTGATTTATCCAGATTCTCTGAACCTTTTGATGATATTATGGACCGTAGATGTTGAAATCCCTAAATTTCTTGCAATTGCACTTTGAGAAACGTTGTTCTTAAACTGTTTGACTATTTGCTCACGCAGTTGTGGACAAAGGGGTATACCTCGCCCCATCCTTTCTTGTGAAAGACTGAGCATTTTTTGGGAAGCTGTTTTTATACCCAATCATGGCACCCACCTTTTCCCAATTAGCCTGCACACCTGTGGGATGTTCCAAATAAGTGTTTGATAAGCATTCCTCAACTTTATCAGTATTGATTGCCACCTTTCCCAACTTCTTTGTCACGTGTTGCTGGCATCAAATTCTAAAGTTAATGATTACTTGCACAAAAAAAAATGTTTATCAGTTTGAACATCAAATATGTTGTCTTTGTAGCATATTCAACTGAATATGGGTTGAAAATGATTTGCAAATCATTGTATTCCGTTTATATTTACATCTAACACAATTTCCCAACTCATATAGAAACGGGGTTTGTAGTTACAGGATCATACATTGGTCGTATTCAAAGCCTTCATGCGTATTTCCTGAGTTTACAAACATAATATGATTTTTTTAAAAGGAAAAAAGATTTTAGCGACGATAAAAAATATCGATGTAATCATAGTAGTATCGACTAGATATGCTATTGTACTTGGTGTCATTACAGTGGATGTCAGGTGTAGATCCACCCTTAGCATTTGTTTACACTCAGGCTGCTAGCTTGCTGTTAGCGTCGATGCCGGTGAGCTATTGTATCCTCCTACGGTGTGTAGTGAAACATGTTTAGCTATTCCTCGTCCTGCAGGGATGATCCTTGCAAGAAACTTACTTTATTTGTCGCCATGGAGTCGAGGATTAGTGATTTAGAAGTAGCTAAAACACTGCCGACTGCGGATGGATGTTCGCTGCTAGCTAGCTAGCCATGTCTTAAAGCACCTCTTCCTGAGGGCGTTTCAGTGTTATAACTTCACCTTTATCTTTTAGTTTTTAGGCCAAAATGCGTCCGTTCTCCCTTTTCTGTCTACACACTGAGTCTGCTTGTAAGTACTCTGTGATTGTGCGCTGCCGAACATGCTCGTCTGCTTGTAAAAGCAGCAATGTCATGACGTGACGACGCGCTGTTATGCCCGTTAAAACAAACAAAAATATGGGGAACCAGTACTTTTCAAACAGAGTATAGTACCGTTTTTGATTCATTAGTACCGCAATACTATACTAGTACCGGTATACATATATACATATATATATATATATATATCAGTGACATGCAGTCACTAGAGGCAGGTGAGGCATGGAAAGAAACAAAATGTAAAAAGAAAAAAAATTAATTAAATTGTTATATGTATCCAGTGATTATACTATAACGTTATTTTCCATTTAACTTCACCAGTTTTAGACTATTTTTATTCAAAATCGCTGAATTTTCACATTTGCCGTTCAAATACTGAGAAGAGACGGTGCGGTGATCAGCAGCCAGTTGAGGCACGTCACTCAGTTGTGCCTCAACATGGATTGCAGACTCGGCTAACTGCTGGCCTGCTGTGCAGTGAGACCGTATTGCTGTATGAACTATATTATACATTTCCATAGTTTAGTTATCTGAGGTATATAATGTACAGTGTATTTTGTCAACAACTGTATGTGTGTAACGTATTTCTTGTGCTGAGCAATCATAAAACTGCTGCGAAGACGCACTGTGTGAGGCCCGGTTAATGCACCCCCGCGCAGAATGCACCCCCCGACGGAAGCGCCACACCAACCAAAGCCCACACCCAAACCCTCCACGTGCAAGACCGAATCCACCCAAAAAAAGTAACTTAACAAGAAGCCAAAAAGTGCAAAAACAACAATGCTCGCGCCGGAGGAGCCGTGAACGACTGCAGGGACACAACATTAGGTACACCTGCAGACTGCAGCACGGATTTCATATTTCATTCATTCACAACTCCTCCAACATGAACACCACTATTCCCGCACTTATAAGTAAAGGTAAGACCATAATAACGTTTTTTTTTATTAAATGTGCTTTTTTGTGTGCTACAGTTTGTATGTGTAAAGTTAAAGTTAAGTTAAAGTACCAATGATTGTCACACACACACTAGGTGTGGTGAAATGTGTCCTCTGCATTTGACCCATCCCCTTGATCACCCCCTGGGAGGTGAGGGGAGCAGTGGGCAGCAGCGGGGCCGCGCCCGGGAATAATTTTTGGTGATTTAACCCCCAATTCCAACCCTTGATGCTGAGTGCCAAGCAGGGAAGAATGCTGGTATGAGCTTTTAAACATAACCCGTTAACTGCTGCCAATCAAATGGTGAATAAGATACTCTTTAGGGTTCATATGTTTGTAAATCTGACTGTGAGGAAGTCAGTGCCTCACCAGCCATGAACCTCACCGCTCTTCACTGATATACTGTATATACTGTATGTGTACAAAATCAACCAAAACTGAAAGTTCTTAAGTGGATTTCTTCATCTAAACAAGACATTTTGGACAATTGTACGCGTCCAACTTAGTAAGAACACTTTGCGGAACATCCTTTTCTGTTCCCAGAACTAGAACAGGTCCAACACGAATGACCACACAAATGTAGAAAGAACATCTGGTAGGAAGAAGAAGAGAGCAAGTTTGACAGACTCCATTGCTTCTATAAATATTCTGACTTTTCATGCTTGCGTTGCCTGTGCAGAGGTTTTTTGATTGATTGAGACTTTTATTAGTAGCTTGCACAGTACAGTACGTATTCCGTACAATTAACCACTAAATGGTAACACCCCAATAAGTTTTTCAACTTGTTTAAGTCGGGGTCCACGTTAATCAATTCATGGTATAAATGTATACTATCATCACAATACAGTCATCACACAAGTTAATCATCAGAGTATATACATTGAATTATTTACATTATTTACAATCCGGGGGGTGGGATGTGGCCGGGGGGTTAGGTTTGGTTGATAGGTAACTCGTCTCTTGGAGAGATCGGACTTTGTCGGCTGTGTGTGGAATAAATCCTTGCAGGTTCTTTTTGTCTGGCTTTGTTTTTTTGCGACTTCTGTCAGTCTCAAAGCCAAGAAGTCCAAAAGTAGCATTAGTTGTCAAGATGGCTGACATGTGGAAGTAGGACGTCCTGCAAGGACACCAGGAGGAGACCAGGGGTAGTTTAGTGACATCATGCACGTTCTTCTTATGCTAACAATGCCAATTAGCGCTGCAAACACAACGCAGGGTCTTCATGAACAGGATGACTGAGTGCATCTGCGCGTCCAGCAGGTTGCTCTTGCGAGTAATCAGGCCGTTTTGCGTCCAAACGCCGCCCGTGAAAAGCGATGGAGGCAGAGGCTATGGCGGGCTGCGGCGCTGGAAACAACGCTATCAAAGGCGCTTCTTCAAAGCTGAGCATCCTCGTCTCCTGGGTAATTTGCCATCCCGCATTCTTCCCACTTCAAAGCGCCGCTGTGTGTTGGAATGCTGCGAGTGGGAGTGTTGGCGTGGGGGCGGCGCGGGGCAAGAGAAATGAGGGATATGGGAAGGAGGGGTCGGGGGAGGGATGAGATTCCTCTAATAAATGCTGACACCAAGCCTGACTGATATCAGATTCTGGGAAGAGTTTGATTTGGTATTGCCTTTGAAACTTTTAAGATGTCCTTCAGAGAGGCCGCCCCCCAGCCCCCAACTACCCCCCCACCACCACCACATCCATGCTCCAGCCCAGGGAGGAGATCACCAACTGCTTGACCAAATATGAGAAAACCACTCAGGAGCTCATTATGGGGATTTTTATCTGGTAGAAAATTTGTACATTAACTTATTCAACAATCCCCCAAACACACATACATACATATATAAATATGTATATGTATGTGTGTGTGTGTATATATATATATATATATATATATATATATATATATATATATATATATATATATATATATATATATATATATATATATACACTGTACATACATACATAAATACACATATACAGTATGTATAGATAAATAGGTGTATAAATATGTTTGTGTATATAGCCGTCGACCCCCAGTCAGAACGACTCCAAAACCAACAAAGCATGTAACTGTCGAAAGAAACCTGATTGCCCCCTCAACGGGGGATGCTTACAAACATCAGTTGTCTACCAATCTAAGGTAATACGCAAGGACATTAACACATCCGACACATATGTAGGATTAACCGAGGGTGAATTCAAAACCAGATGGAACAACCACAAGGCTTCTTTCAGGAACAAAAACCTGCGAAATACCACAGAACTCAGCAAACACATTTGGGACCTCAAAGACAATAATGTTGAATATTCAATAACATGGCAAATTCTTGCATCCAGCACACCTTACAATAGTGGTAATAAAAGATGCAACCTATGCTTGAAAGAGAAACTGTTTATTATCTACCGTCCAGACCTGTCATCCCTCAACAAGCGCAGCGAAATTGTAACAACATGCCGCCATAGACGGAAACACCTCCTAGGTAACACATGAACCAATCACCACGCCCCTAGGCCAGCCTGTACCCACCCACTCTGTGCCCTATATAAACCATGGTATGCGAATGCTCCCATTAAAATCTCCTGACGATTGAGGGTACCCCCCTCATGAAACAGGCCTGTAGAGATGAAATAGTCTTGTGATTTTTTTTCCCCACACATACATATATTGCGCTCTACTACGGTATCGAGCACTATTTTTTGGATAACCTTATTAAGACATATACTCCGCTCCAAATTGACATTTGTTGAGCACTGTACGACGATCAGAAATGGAAAAATTCAACATCGACTACTCCACGAAGAACATTCCCATACCCGCGCAGAATGACTACAAGCTAAGGCTCATAGAAAAGACGGAACACTTCCTAAGAAGGATGCGGTGGAAAGCACATTTTTTCCTCCACCCTGAAACAAAAGGAATGCAAAAGGAAACTTACGGATTCAAATCTACCAAGAACCCACCCACAGTTGAGGAACTAAAGGATTTTGAGAACGACATGCTCAAAATGATACAATCAGTCAAATTCAAGCCAATCCGCAACCCACTCCTCACCAAGCTGAAAAATGACAAGGAGCGCATCAAGAAAGTAAACAACCTCATCATAGCTGCCGATAAAACCACAAACTTCTACAGAATGGACATACCAGAACACCACACCTTACTGGACAGAAGCATCACCAAATCATACAAAAAAGCGCAACCCAACACCTTACAGAACATCCACCTGGAAAATAAAAGGATCGCGGCTGAACTGGACATTGAGGACAGGGTGGACGCCACAGCCAACAAGGAAGCCTTCATCACATTGAAGGATCACAAACCCAACTTCGCAAATAACCCAACATGCCGACTAATAAACCCAACTAAATCTGAAATAGGAAAAATCAGCAAAATAATCCTGGACAGAGTCAACACAAAAATCAAGGACAAAACACCACTCAACCAATGGAGAAATACAGCAGCAGTAATCAAATGGTTCAACAACATCCAAGACAAACAACAGCACAACTTTATCTCCTTTGATATCGAGGAATTTTACCCTTCCATCACGCAAGACCTACTGACTCAAGCACTAGACTTCGCCTCAGACTACGACTCAATCACAGGCAACGAAAGAAACATCATCATCCACGCAAAAAACTCCATTCTCATCCACAACAGTACACCATGGCAAAAAAAGAACAATGCAACATTTGACGTCACTATGGGAAGTTTTGACGGAGCAGAAATGTGTGAACTCGTTGGGAGTTTCCTCCTCTCCCAGCTCGCTAGCCTCAATCTGAACCTTGGTATTTACCGTGATGACGGACTGGCAGTGTGTCGCGCCTCGCCAAGGAGCAGCGAGAATACCAAGAAGCGCATATGCCAAATTTTCAAAGAGAACGGCCTACGGATCACGATTGAAGCCAACAAGCAAACCGTCAACTTTCTTGACGTCACTTTCAACCTGAGAAATAACAGCTACCAACCATTCACAAAACCCAACACAACACTCCAATACGTGCACCATGACAGCAACCATCCACCCACCACCACGAAAAGAATACCTACCGGAATCAATAAAAGGCTATCGATGCTGTCATCTAGCAAAGCTGAATTTGACCAAACAACCCCCCCGTACCAAAAAGCCCTTGATGAAAGCGGATACAATTTCACCCTCACCTATGAACCCACGCCAGGAAACCAGCCAAAAAAGAACAGAAAACGAAACGGCATCATCTGGTACAACCCCCCATACAGCAAAAACGTCTCAACGAACATTGGACACAAATTCCTCAACCTGATTGACAAACACTTTCCCAAAGACAACAACCTAAGAAAAGTATTCAACAAGAACAACATCAAATTGAGCTACAGCTGCATGAACAATATACGACAAATCATCTCAAACCACAACAAAACAATTGCAAATGAGCCGTCGACCCCCAGTCAGAACGACTCCAAAACCAACAAAGCATGTAACTGTCGAAAGAAACCTGATTGCCCCCTCAACGGGGGATGCTTACAAACATCAGTTGTCTACCAATCTAAGGTAATACGCAAGGACATTAACACATCCGACACATATGTAGGATTAACCGAGGGTGAATTCAAAACCAGATGGAACAACCACAAGGCTTCTTTCAGGAACAAAAACCTGCGAAATACCACAGAACTCAGCAAACACATTTGGGACCTCAAAGACAATAATGTTGAATATTCAATAACATGGCAAATTCTTGCATCCAGCACACCTTACAATAGTGGTAATAAAAGATGCAACCTATGCTTGAAAGAGAAACTGTTTATTATCTACCGTCCAGACCTGTCATCCCTCAACAAGCGCAGCGAAATTGTAACAACATGCCGCCATAGACGGAAACACCTCCTAGGTAACACATGAACCAATCACCACGCCCCTAGGCCAGCCTGTACCCACCCACTCTGTGCCCTATATAAACCATGGTATGCGAATGCTCCCATTAAAATCTCCTGACGATTGAGGGTACCCCCCTCATGAAACAGGCCTGTAGAGATGAAATAGTCTTGTGATTTTTTTTTCCCCACACATACATATATATATATATATATATATATATATATATATATATATATATATATATATACATATATATATATATATATATATATATATATATATATATATATATATATATATACATATATATATATATATATATATATATATATATATATATACATATATATATATATATATATATATATATATATACATATATATATATACATACATATACACACATATATGTATATGTGTGTATACGTATATAGATGTTTAGATAAATATGTGTGTGTGTGTGTGTGTGTGCGCGTGTGTGTGTGCGTGTGTGTGTGCGTGCGTGCGTGCGTGTGTGTGTGTGTATGTATATATATACATGTGTATATACTGTATATATATATATATATATATATATATATATACATATATAGATGTGTATATATAGATGTATAGATGTACAGTATATATGTGTATATATAGATATGGATATACATACTGTACATACATACATATGTACACATATACAGTATGTATAGATAAAAATGTGTATATATGTGTATAAATATGTGTGTGTATATATTTGTATAGATAGATACAAACATACATACTGTATATATATATATACAGTATGTATGTTTGTATCTATATATACTGTATATATATATATATATATATATATATATATATATATATATATATATACATATATATATATATATATACAAACATACATACTGTATATATATATATATATATATATATATATATATATATATATATATATACTGTATATATATATATATATATATATATATATATATATATATATATATATATATATATATATATATAAAATCTCCTTCTCACCCCGGTGGGGTGGTATTTGTGTCATCCAGGTGTGAATGAATGATGGGTTCTCACTTCTCTGTGAGCGCTTTGAGTATCTAATAATAGAAAAGCGCTATATAAAATTGGATCCATTATTATGTTATTATTATCCTCAAGCACGGGTCCTCTACCAGAGGTCTGGGAGTTTGAGGGTTCTGCGCATTATCTTGACTGTTCCTAGGACTGCGCTCTTCTGGACTGAGCTTTTAGATGTTGTTCCTGGGATCTGTTGGAGCCACTTTCCCAGTTTGGGGGTTACTGCTCCAAGCGCTAGCCTTGACCTTCCACATCCGTTTCAGCAGCTCCTTCAACCCTTTTTACTTCTCAAGTTTCTCGTGTTCCTTCTTCCTGATGTTTGCGTCAGCTGGGATTGCCACATCTATCACCACCACCCTTTTCTGCTCTTTGTCCACCACCACTATGTCCGGTTGGTTAGCCAGAAGCTGTTTGTCAGTCTGGAAGCTGAAGTCCCACAGAACCTTGGCCCTGTTGTTCTCAGCCACCTTCTGTGGTATGGCCCATTGGGATTTTGGGTACTTCTATTCCATACTGGGTGCCTCTGTGCTGTCTGCCAGTCCTGCATTTTCCAGCCACTGGTAGGATTTCTTGATAGCATGTGGATATTATATATATATCAGTGACGTGCAGTCAGGGGAGGCAGGTGAGGCGGGGCCTCACCTGCCATCATGGAAAGAAAAAAAATGTAAAAAGAAAAAAAATTAATTAAATTGTTATATGTATCTAGTGATTATACTATAAAGTTATTTTCCATTTAACTTCACCAGTTTTAGATTATTTTTATTCAAAATCGCTGAATTTTCACATTTGCCGTTCAAATACTGAGAAGAGACTTGCGGTGATCAGCAGCCAGTTGAGCCTAACCATGGATTGCGCAATGACTCGGCTAACTGCTGGCTTGCTGTGCAGTGAGACCGTATTGCTATATGAATTATATTATACATTTCCATAGTTTAGTTAGTTGAGGTATATAATGTACAGTGTATTTTGTCAACAACTGTATGTGTGTAAAGTATTTCTTGTGCTGAGCAATCATAAAACAGCTGCAAAGACGCACTGGCTGAGGCTCGCAGTAATCCCGCCTCATGGTGGTAGAGGGCGCTAGTGACCCCAGAGATCATTTCTGCGACTACTCGGCTGCAGAATAAGTGACAACAAGCAGCAACAGTTAGCGATCGTTTATTTTTTCCTCTCGCCTGGACTTTTAACATGGAGGATTACATATCTAAAATAAAACAGTTTTCTAAACTGGACTTTCAATCGAAGCATGAGGTAATAATTAAAGGAAGATCTCCATCGAGACAGAGAGACTTTTAAAACTGAAGAAAGATAAGGAAGACTTCTATAAACAAGTTATCTATGCTTTTGGTCAGAAGGAGCGGCGCATGGACTTCATTTATAAGTAAAGGTAAGACCATAGTAACGTTTTTTTAATTAAATGTGCTTTTTGTGTGCTACAGTTTGTATGTGTAAAGTTAAAGCACCAATGATTGTCACACACACACTAGGTGTGGTGAAATTTGTCCTCTGCATTTGACCCATCCCCTTGATAACCCCCTGGGAGGTGAGGGGAGCAGTGGGCAGCAGCGGCGCCACGCCCGGGATTAATTTTTGGTGATTTAACCCCCAATTCCAACCCTTGATGGTCAGTGCCAAGCAGGGAAGAATGCTGGTATGAGCTTTTAAACAAAATCCGTTAACTGCTGCCAATCAAATGGTGAATAAGATACTCTTTAGGGTTCATATGTTTGTAAATCTGACTGGGATGAAATCAGTGCCTCCCTCACCAGCCATCAACCTCACCGCACGTCACTGAACTATATACATATATATATATATATATATATATATATATATATATATATATATATATATATATATATATATATATATATATATATATATATATATATATATATATATATATATATATATATATATACACATATATACATATATACATATATATATATATATATATATATATATATATATATATATATATATATATATATATATATATATATATATATATATATATATATATATATATATATATCACACACATTTATACATACGGATGTGCTGCACAAGATAACCTAAGTTGGTGAAGTGAATTGAGAAAATGTTTTTGAAAATATCTATAAAAAAATGTATTTTGAAAATATTTAAATTACATGTTGTACTGTAACAAAATAGGTAAAAAGCCAAGGGGGTGAATACTTTCGCAAGGCGCTGTATATAAAACATTTTTAAAGCATATTCTACAACATTTTTGGTCTAAATTAAGCAAGTTCAAACATTAAAATGACTAAGTGCCCTAAAAATACCGATACTACAGTAGTATCGGCCACTAGATTAGACCAAACAATCAAAGCATACTGTTCAGTATCTTGGCCACTGATTGGCTCAGCCTCGGGAAGCAGTATTATATTAGATTAAAAGAGTGTAAAGGTAGGTGTATGTATGTATGTGTATATATATATATATATATATATATAGTGTAAAGGTGACTAACATTATGTCTCGCGGGCTCTCATAATGTTGAAAATGTATTGAAACGGTCATAAACAGATTTTCTATATTTATATCTATTTATATACACATTATATCTAATGATAGCTAATATGCGGAAATATGTTTATCACAGTTATGTCTGGAACAAACTAACAGCAATAAACAAAGGTTTCCTGTACTGTAAAAAAATATTTTGTTTGCGGTACAAAACTGGCAGCTCAGTCGTCAAAATTGTACCGTAAGATATATGATGGAGTTTACACCGAATTACTGAAAATTGTTCCATCCATCCATTTTCTACCGCTTGTCCCTTACTGTTATTTTTACGAAAGAATTCAGGCGACTGAGCTGCAAGTTTTGGACCGTATAATTGAGTTTTTAGTTGTTATTTTTAAATGGAAAAACTGTGCCAATTTTATATTTCCAGTAAAATAGTTTTTTGTATGGAAGTGAATCTTTCAACAGCTCACGATTCCTGGGGTTCTTTCTTTCTTTGTTTTTATTTTTGCTGCTTATGGCACAGGGGTGAGACCCGACAAGTTAAGCTTCTTTCCAGTCCTTTGGGCGCTTGATTACGTCGGCAAAATGTGTGCTTGTGAAGTTCTAACATGTTTCTAATGAATAACATTTAATTGGATTGGGGTGATGATTTGATTCATAATCGATTCTTGATTCAAACCGAATCTCTCAATTTATTATTTGATACAAAAATTATTATACAACCTTTTCAAAAGAGCTTAGAAAAGCTCCACTTGCTTGTTGTGACGTAAGTGCAGAGATTGTGTAAAAAAAAAAAAACTATTTATAAAAACCAATTAAAATAAAATACATTACAATCGAAAATCAGTTCCTAAAAATTTGAATTGATTTATAGCCAGGATAAATAAGAATCACGATTCGGAAGGGAAACTAGTTTTTTTTCCAGCAACCTTACTATTTTACTGTTAAATCAGATTATTCTTTCACAGAATATGATGTATATAATCGACTTCAGAAAGTATCATAGAGTGAAACACCAAACAAGAGTCTGGTTGGATGAAATAAATTGTAAAACCAAACCACCATCATAAAACCTTGTAAAAGTGTAATAATCAATCAATCAATCAATCAAAGTTTACTTATATAGCACTAAATCACGAGTGTCTCAAAGGGCTACACAAGCCACAACGACATCCACGGCTCAGATCCCACATCAGGACAAAAAAAAAAGCCAACTCGTATATAATGAAAATTTGATGATGAATGACAAAAGCCATGCCATTTTTGTCAACATTGAGTGTAAAAAGAAGTTGTAACTGAAATGTGTATTGAAAGCATTTGAAAACCTAATTATAATAATATAAAAATAATGATTATGGTCTAATTCAGCCCTGTCCAAAGTGTGGCCCCCCGAACATTCTATCAAAAAATAAAAGATCAAACAGGTGAAATGTAACGAGAAAAAAGTTGTAATGTTAACTCTAATAACACAAAGCTGCCCTGCAGACTGTTTTTTTTGTGTTTAAGTCGTCATCCCAGCAGACACAAGACATTATAACAAAATTGAGAACTTGTTGAATTAGGTCCTGATGTTGAGCAAACAACATGTTTTTTGACGACGTTTAATCAATGTCAGGTTGTGACGTTAATTTGACCATTGAAGTTTGGTCATTTCCCAACCACTATTCTACAACACAAACACAACATTGAAACAACATGCTTTTTGATGACTTTTAATCAATGTTGGGTTCTGACGTTGATTTGACCATTTAATTTTGGTCATTTCCCAACTAATATTCTATAACATAAATACAACGTTGAAACAACAAGCTTTTTGACGATGTTTAATCAATGTCAGGTTGTGACGTTAATTTGACCATTGAAGTTTGGTCATTTCCCAACCAATATTCTACAACACAAATACAATGTTGAAACAACATGCTTTTTGATGACATTTATTCAATGTCAGGTTGTGACGTTGACTTGACCATTGAATTTTGGTCATTTCCTAACAAATTTTCTACAACACAAATACAACGTTGAAACAACATGCTTTCTGATGACATTTCATCAACGCTGGGTTCTGACATTGATTTGACCATTGAAATTTGGTCATTTCCCAACCAATATTCTACAATACAAATACAACGTTGAAACAACATGCTTACTGACAACGTTTAATCAATGTCAGGTTGTGACGTTGATTTGACCATTGAATTTTGGTCATTTCCTAACAAATTTTCTACAACACAAATACAACGTTGAAACAACATGCTTTCTGATGACATTTCATCAACGCTGGATTCTGACATTGATTTGACCATTGAAATTTGGTCATTTCCCAACCAATATTCTACAATACAAATACAACGTTGAAACAACATGCTTATTGACAACGTTTAATCAATGTCAGGTTGTGACGTTGATTTGACCATTGAATTTTGGTCATTTCCCAACCAATATTCTACAACACAAATACAACGTTGAAACAGCATGCTTTTTGACGACGTTTATTCAATGTCAGGTTGTGACGTTGATTTGACCATTTAAATTTGGTAATTTCTCAACCAACAACGTGGATCCAACGTTAGACATCAATGTTGTCTCAATATACAAATGCAACTATTTTGCAGCGCTGTTTGGATGTCAGTTTTAAAATATATATATATATATATATATATATGTATAATCAACATTGTATTAATGTCTTGTGCTTGCTGGGATTAATCAAAGAAATATTAATGAATCAAAAACAATGATGTAATGAATTATTGACCAATTCAAGGCTCCAAGTACTTCATTTCAAATATTCCACAAATATTTGTTGGGGAAAATATTGTGTTTGCCATTTCAAGAACGTTTTCTTTGACAAAAGGGCATAAAACAAACAAACAAAAAAAACATAGAAAATTATAAAAACTCATAATCGACGGATAGATCTGAAATTGATCTTGAGACTTTAACGTTAAAAGTAAAACAAAAAACAACGTGTGACTTAATTTTAACACTTTCACGAGTGGGGCCCTTTTGGATCCCCAAGCGTTGCAGTTGTTTTTTTTTAACTGTCATTGCTCAAAAAATAATTATTATTAAAACTAATGGCGTTATGAATTATTGACCTATTTAAGGCTCTAATTATTTCACATCAAATATTCCACATCAAAAACAATGTTGGGGGGGAAATATTGCACATTTTGGGTGTTTGCCATAAAAATATGGTTTGACAAAAAAAAACATAAAACATTAAAAAAAATCTAAACTTTATATTGACAGACTTCAAGTTGATTGAAACGTTGAAGAAAAAAATAAGATTTTCTTTTTTTTAAATGTTGACACTTGAGGGGAGACCTTAGGTTTATATATATACAGAGGTGGGTAGTAACACGCTACATTTACTCCGTTACACCTACTTGAGTAACTTTTGAGATAAATTGTACTTAATGCAACATACTTTTACTTTTACTTGAGTATATTTATAGAGAAGAAACGCTACTTTTACTCCGCTCCATTTATCTACAATCAGCTCGCTACTCGCTACTGATTTTTATCGATCTGTTAATGCACGCTTTGTTTGTTTTGGTTTGTCAGACATACCTTCAAAGGAGGATCTATCACATGCCTGCGTTTCACCAATCAGATGCAGTCACTGGTGAAGTTTGACTCCGTTTCACCAATCAGATGCAGTCACTGGTGACGTTGGACCAATCAAACAGAACCAGGCGGTCACATGACCGTCACACGTGGACCCCGACTTAAACAAGTTGAAAAACTTACTCAGGTGTTACCATTTAGTGGTCAATTGTACGGAATATGTACTGTACTGTGCAATCTACTAATAAAAGTTTCGATCAATCAATCAAAAGTGTGAAGGAAAAAATACACATTTTTACTTCAACTGTACCTCCCGTCAAAAGCCTAAAGACTGACCGCACGGTTCCTGTCTTCACAATAAAAGTGCCGCTAACAAAATAAGAGTCTCCGAAAGCCAGCGCAAGCAAGCTAGCAAGCTACGGAGTTTGCCACCAATGTATTTCTTGTAAAGTGTATAAAAACGAATATGGAAGCTAGACAAATAAGATGCCAAAAACCAACCACTTTTATGTGGTATTGGACAGAAAGGAGGAACTTTTTTTCTCCTCCATTTGAAAACGTGGACGTTATCAGCACTACTGTCTGTTTCCAAGTCATCAGAATCAGGTAATACACCAACTTATATTCTTGTCTTCATGAAAGAAAGGAATCTATATGTTAAACATGCATGTATATTCATTAAAACACCTTAAACATGTGAACAAAAACGGCAAAATAAATAAATATAAATTATATACTGTATATATAAATGTATGTATGTATATATATATATATGTATGTATGTATATATGTATATATATATATATATATATATATATATATATATATATATATATATATATATATATATATATATGAATGATATGTGTGTGTATGTAACACCGTGTATGGTGCGGATGGTGTTCTGCTGACCTCGACTGCGGATGTTGTGGATCGGTGGAGGGAATACTTCGAAGACCTCCTCAATCCCACCGACACGTCTTCCTATGAGGAAGCAGTGCCTGGGGAATCTGTGGTGGGCTCTTCTATTTCTGGGGCTGAGGTTGCTGAGGTAGTTAAAAAGCTCCTCGGTGGCAAGGCCCCGGGGGTGGATGCTGTGGGGCTGTCTTGGTTGACAAGACTCTGCAGCATCGCGTGGACATCGGGGGCGGTACCTCTAGATTGGCAGACCGGGGTGGTGGTTCCTCTCTTTAAGAAGGGGAACCGGAGGGTGTGTTCCAACTATCGTGGGATCACACTCCTCAGCCTTCCCGGTAAGGTCTGTTCAGGTGTACTGGAGAGGAGGCTACGCCGGATAGTCGAACCTCGGATTCAGGAGGAACAGTGTGGTTTTCGTCCTGGTCGTGGAACTGTGGACCAGCTCTATACTCTCGGTAGGGTCCTTGAGAGTGCATGGGAGTTTGCCCAACCAGTCTACATGTGCTTTGTGGACTTGGAGAAGGCATTTGACCGTGTCCCTCGGGAGGTCCTGTGGGGAGTGCTCAGAGAGTTTGGGGTATCGGACTGTCTGATTGTGGCTGTCCGCTCCCTGTACGATCAGTGTCAGAGCTTGGTCCGCATTGCCGGCAGTAAGTCGGACACGTTTCCAGTGAGGGTTGGACTCCGCCAAGGCTGCCCTTTGTCACCGATTATGTTCATAACTTTTATGGACAGAATTTCTAGGCGCAGTCAAGGCGTTGAGGGGATCCGGTTTGGTGGCTGCATGATTAGGTCTCTGCTTTTTGCGGATGATGTGGTCCTGATGGCTTCATCTGGCCAGGATCTTCAGCTCTCACTGGATCGGTTCGCAGCCGAGTGTGAAGCGACTGGGATGAGAATCAGCACCTCCAAGTCCGAGTCCATGGTTCTCGCCCGGAAAATGGTGGAGTGCCATCTCCGGGTTGGGGAGGAGACCCTGCCCCAAGTGGAGGAGTTCAAGTACCTCGGAGTCTTGTTCACGAGTGAGGGAAGAGTGGATCGTGAGATCGACAGGCGGATCGATGCGGCGTCTTCAGTAATGCGGACGCTGTATCGATCCGTTGTGGTGAAGAAGGAGCTGAGCCGGAAGGCAAAGCTCTCAATTTACCGGTCGATCTACATTCCCATCTTTACCTATGGTCATGAGCTTTGGGTTATGACCGAAAGGACAAGATCACGGGTACAGGCGGCCGAAATGAGTTTCCTCCGCCGGGTGGCGGGGCTCTCCCTTAGAGATAGGGTGAGAAGCTCTGCCATCCGGGGGGAGCTCAAAGTAAAGCCACTGCTCCTCCACATCGAGAGGAGCCAGATGAGGTGGTTCGGGCATCTGGTCAGGATGCCACCCGAACGCCTCCCTCGGGAGGTGTTTAGGGCACGTCCAACCGGTAGGAGGCCACGGGGAAGACCCAGGACACGTTGGGAAGACTATGTCTCCCGGCTGGCCTGGGAACGCCTCGGGATCCCCCGGGAGGAGCTGGACGAAGTGGCTGGGCAGAGGAAAGTCTGGGCTTCCCTGCTTAGGCTGCTGCCCCCGCGACCCGACCTCAGATAAGCGGAAGAAGATGGATGGATGGATGGATGGATGGATGGATGGATATATATATATATATATATATATATATATATATATATATATATATATATATATATATATATATATATATATACTAATATATATATGTCTTAATAAGGTTATCCAAAAAATAGTGCTCGATACCGTAGTAGAGCGCAATATATGTATGTGTGGGGGAAAAAAATCACAAGACTATTTCATCTCTACAGGCCTGTTTCATGAGGGGGGTACCCTCAATCGTCAGGAGATTTTAATGGGAGCATTCGCATACCATGGTTTATATAGGGCACAGAGTGGGTGGGTACAGGCTGGCCTAGGGGCGTGGTGATTGGTTCATGTGTTACCTAGGAGGTGTTTCCGTCTATGGCGGCATGTTGTTACAATTTCGCTGCGCTTGTTGAGGGATGACAGGTCTGGACGGTAGATAATAAACAGTTTCTCTTTCAAGCATAGGTTGCATCTTTTATTACCACTATTGTAAGGTGTGCTGGATGCAAGAATTTGCCATGTTATTGAATATTCAACATTATTGTCTTTGAGGTCCCAAATGTGTTTGCTGAGTTCTGTGGTATTTCGCAGGTTTTTGTTCCTGAAAGAAGCCTTGTGATTGTTCCATCTGGTTTTGAATTCACCCTCGGTTAATCCTACATATGTGTCGGATGTGTTAATGTCCTTGCGTATTACCTTAGATTGGTAGACAACTGATGTTTGTAAGCATCCCCCGTTGAGGGGGAAATCAGGTTTCTTTCGACAGTTACATGCTTTGTTGGTTTTGGAGTCGTTCTGA
Organism: Nerophis lumbriciformis; assembly: GCF_033978685.3. Classification (NCBI taxonomy): domain Eukaryota; kingdom Metazoa; phylum Chordata; class Actinopteri; order Syngnathiformes; family Syngnathidae; genus Nerophis; species Nerophis lumbriciformis. The sequence goes on along the minus strand of NC_084586.2, from coordinate 7,181,514 downwards.
CTGGGGGTCGACGGCTCATTTGCAATTGTTTTGTTGTGGTTTGAGATGATTTGTCGTATATTGTTCATGCAGCTGTAGCTCAATTTGATGTTGTTCTTGTTGAATACTTTTCTTAGGTTGTTGTCTTTGGGAAAGTGTTTGTCAATCAGGTTGAGGAATTTGTGTCCAATGTTCGTTGAGACGTTTTTGCTGTATGGGGGGTTGTACCAGATGATGCCGTTTCGTTTTCTGTTCTTTTTTGGCTGGTTTCCTGGCGTGGGTTCATAGGTGAGGGTGAAATTGTATCCGCTTTCATCAAGGGCTTTTTGGTACGGGGGGGTTGCTTGGTCAAATTCAGCTTTGCTAGATGACAGCATCGATAGCCTTTTATTGATTCCGGTAGGTATTTTTTTCGTGGTGGTGGGTGGATGGTTGCTGTCATGGTGCACGTATTGGAGTGTTGTGTTGGGTTTCGTGAATGGTTGGTAGCTGTTATTTCTCAGCGTGAATGGTTGGTAGCTGTTATTTCTCATTAACACATCCGACACATATGTAGGATTAACCGAGGGTGAATTCAAAACCAGATGGAACAACCACAAGGCTTCTTTCAGGAACAAAAACCTGCGAAATACCACAGAACTCAGCAAACACATTTGGGACCTCAAAGACAATAATGTTGAATATTCAATAACATGGCAAATTCTTGCATCCAGCACACCTTACAATAGTGGTAATAAAAGATGCAACCTATGCTTGAAAGAGAAACTGTTTATTATCTACCGTCCAGACCTGTCATCCCTCAACAAGCGCAGCGAAATTGTAACAACATGCCGCCATAGACGGAAACACCTCCTAGGTAACACATGAACCAATCACCACGCCCCTAGGCCAGCCTGTACCCACCCACTCTGTGCCCTATATAAACCATGGTATGCGAATGCTCCCATTAAAATCTCCTGACGATTGAGGGTACCCCCCTCATGAAACAGGCCTGTAGAGATGAAATAGTCTTGTGATTTTTTTTCCCCACACATACATACATATATATATATATATTGTAGCTGAGATAGGCTCCAGCACCCCCGCGACCCCAAAGGGAATAAGCGGTAGAAAATGGATGGATGGATATATATATATATATATATGATATGTGTGTGTATATATATGTATATATGGGGTAGCTCACCTCGACTTGGTCATTTATTAAGAAATTGATTAACGTTGAAAAACTTATTGGGGTGTTACCATTTAGTGGTCAATTGTACGGAATATGTACTGTACTGTGCAATCTACTAATACAAGTTTCAATCAATCAATCAATCAATGCCTACTGAACCTATGGTGCTGTTAAGTTATTGTGGCTCAATTTGCCTTAATTTGTTTTATTTTAATGTACTATTATTTAATATATATTATTGTTTTAGTTGCTTAAGAGATATTCCTGGCTCTGAATTTGCTCATTGCTATTTTTATGTTTTTGTGCATTATTTGTTGCCGTCATCATTAAACGAACAGGTTACTCATCAGTTACTCAGTACTTGAGTAGTTTTTTCACAACATACTTTTTACTTTTACTCAAGTAAATATTTGGGTGCAGGGGTGCCGCTAGGGATTTTGGGTCCCATGAAAATAATCTTTACAGGGCCCCCAACACAGTGTCATTATTTTTTCTGTATTATAATTTCATCATCAATAGGGGCCTCTCTGGGCCCCCCTCCATCATGGGCCCTTAGAATCCGTCTCCTTTACCCCCCCGTTTCGGCGCCCCTGTTTGGGTGACTACTCCTTACTTTTACTTGAGTAATAAATCTCTAAAGTAACAGAACTCTTACTTGAGTACAATTTCTGGCTACTCTACCCACCTCTGTATATACAGTATACATATATATATATATATATATGTGTATAGATATGTGTATATATATGTATGTGTGTATATATATATATATATATATATATATATATATATATATATATATATATATATATATATATATATATGTATATATATATAATGTGTGTGTGTGTGTATATATATATATACATATATATAAACAGTATATATATAGATGTATATATATCTATCTGTGTGTGTGTATATATATATATATATATATATATATATATATATATATATAAATGTATATATATATACATACATATACAGTTGCGATCAAAAGTTTACATACACTTGTAAAGAATATAATGTCATGGCTGTCTTTCTACAACCCTTATTTTTTTGTGATAGAGTGATTGGAGCACATACTTGTTGGTCACAAAAAACATTCATGAAGTTTGGTTCTTTTATGAATTTATTATGGGTCTACTGAAAATGTGACCAAATCTGCTGTGTCAAAAGTATACATACAGCAATGTTAATATTTGGTGACATGTCCCTTGGCAAGTTTCACTGCAATAAAGCGCTTTTGGTAGCCATCCACAAGCTTCTGACAAGTTTCTGGTTGATTTTTTGACCACTCCTCTTGACAAAATTGGTGCAGTTCAGCTAAATTTGTTGGTTTTCTGACATGGACTTGTTTCTTCAGCATTGTCTACACGTTTAAGTCAGGACTTTGGGAAGGCCATTCTAAAACCTTAATTCTAGCCCGATTTAGCCATTCTTTTACCACTTTTGACGTCTGTCTGAGGTCATTGTCCTGTTGGAACACCCAACTGCACCCAAGACCCAACCTCCGGCCTGATGATTTTAGGTTGTCCTAAAGAATTTGGAGGTAATCCTCCTTTTTCATTGTCCCATTTAAAGCACCAGTCCCATTGGCAGCAAAACATGCCCAGAGCATAATACTACCACCACCATGCTTGACAGTAGACATGGTGTTCCTGGGATTAAAGGCCTCACATTTTGTGGCCAAACAGCTAAATTTTTGTTTCATCTGACCACAGAACTTTCCTCCACAATGTCTTATCTTTGTCCATTTGATGTCAGATGAAACAAAAATTGAGCTGTTTGGCCACAATACCCATTGACGATAAAAAAAATATCGATGTAATCATAGTAGTATCGACTAGATACACTCTTGTACTTGATATCAGTACAGTGGATGTCAGGTGTAGATCCACCCATGGCATTTGTTTACATTCAGGCACGCTAGCTTTTGTTAGCGGTGACGCCGGTGAGCTATTGTATCCTCCTACGGCGTGTAGTGAAGCACAATGAACTATTCCTCGTCCTGCAGGGATGATCCTTGTAAGAAACGTACTTTATTTGTCGCCATGGAGGTGAGGATTAGTGATTTAGAAGTAGCTTAAACATTGCCGACTGCGGATGGACGTTAGCCGCTCGCTAGCGAGCCATGTTTTAAAGCACCTCTATTATTTTTTTTTATTTTTATTTTTATTTACTTATTTATTTTTTTAATATATTTTATTTATTTATTTATTTATTTTTCCCCTACTCTAGGGGGGAATTCGACAGGGCGATTGCTGGTTGTTCCATCTTCATCGTTGGGGTTCCTGCGGGTGGTTCCCGTGGCCCCGTGCTGGGCGGTCCTGCGGCGGCCGACTTGGGTGGGGTGGCCTGGCCGTGCTCTCGGGGGGTGGGGGTTGGGCTCGTGGGGGCCCGGTTGCTGGTGGGGCAGGGGGCGGTCTTCCCGTCCGGTTGCAGGGAGTCTCTGGGCACCCCGGGTGTGGCGTCCCGTCTTTCTGCCCGTGTGGGGTGTGGTCTCTCACTGGCTTGAGGTCTGGCTGTCCCCTGCTTCTCCCGTGCCTTGTCCTCTGCCGGGCGCGTCTGTCTGCGGCCTGCTGCTGGCTCTTCCTGACGGCACGGTGGGCCGGGCTCTGGGGTTCCTGTCGCTGGCCGGCCTGGCTGCGAGGGGCCTGTGGTCCCTGGTTCCCTGGGCGCCACACCTGCTGTTTGTGGATTGGGCTCTCTGGGTGGCTGGGGCCGTAATCAGGCTCTCACACACACTGGGAGTCAAATATATTGTACATACAAATACACATATACTCACATACACACCGTTATTCATACATACATACATACATACACAAATACAGTACACACCTACATACTCAAAGTTCGTACATCCACGCGCACATTCACTGTACAAACATACATATACACATACTGTAATAATAATAATAATAATAACTGGGATTTATATAGCGCTTTTCTAAGTACCCAAAGTCGCTTTACATGTAGAACCCATCAAACATTCACACCTGGTGGTGGTAAGCTACTTTCATAGCCACAGCGCTGCCCTGGGGTAGACTGACTGTACATATACATTCACTATACAAACATACATATACACATACTGTACATATACATTCACTGTACAAACATACATATACACATACATATACAAGTACATATACATACATACAAGCATGCACATAATCACGCTTCATCAAACATAAATTAATGTTGTTGCCCTAGGGGAAACTGAATAACACATGGCACACTGACAAAGCTTAACCTATTGTTACTATAACAATCTACAAGGTTAATATAGGTTGCTTCTCTTTCTTCGCCTCCATTTTTCTGCATTCTTTTGTATCTCTAGTTATCATTACGTATATGTATTGTTGCATTTGAACAACTGTATTGTTGATAATAAAGGTAAATTATTGGTATTGTTCATTATCAATAGCGCTATTTCCATTGGTATTTGTATTGCTCCATTTGTAGTGTAATAATGCTCATTTTCATTTCTGTATTATTATTTATTTCGCTAACTGCTTCTTTGCTATCACTTTTACCATCATATTTGTACATATCGTATTTGCTGACGTTGCGCTATTGTTGTTGTTGTTGTTGTTATTGTTGTGTTTGCTGTTGTTGTTTTTGTCTCTCTGTCTAATCCCCCTCTTGTCCCCACAATTTCCCCCTCTGTTTTCCTTTTTTTCTCTTTCTATCCCCTCCTGCTCCGGCCCAGCGGCACCAAATGATAATATAAATACATGTAATAAAGTCAAATACAAATAAGGCAACAAGAGAAGTATCCTACACTTCTCTTACACTTCTCTTGTAAAGTAAATCTGAACAGCCGATATGGGCATCTACATCAACTATATGATTTGCCTGAGAAGCTGGTCAGGAAAAAAAACATACAAACAAAAAAAAAATTTCAAAATAAAAAAGCATCTCTTCATGAGGGCGTTTCGGTGTTATAACTTCACCTTTATCTTTTAGTTTTTAAACCAAAATGCGTCCATTCTCCCTTTTCTGTCAACACACTGTGTCTGCTTGTACAAACCCCGTTTCCATATGAGTTGGGAAATTGTGTTAGATGTAAATATAAACGTAATACAATGATTTGCAAATCAAATTCAATTGAATATGCTACAAAGACAACATATTTGATGTTCAAACTGATAAAAAAATTTTTTTTTGCAAATAATCATTAACTTTAGAATTTGATGCCAGCAACACGTGACAAAGAAGTTGGGAAAGGTGGCAATAAATACTGATAAAGTTGAGGAATGCTCATCAAACACTTATTTGGAACATCCCACAGGTGAACAGGCAAATTGGGAACAGGTGGGTGCCATTATTGGGTATAAAAGTAGATTCCATGAAATGCTCAGTCATTCACAAACAAGGATGGGGCGAGGGTCACCACTTTGTCAACAAATGCGTGAGCAAATTGTTGAACAGTTTAAGAAAAACCTTTCTCAACCAGCTATTGCAAGGAATTTAGGGATTTCACCATCTACGGTCCGTAATAACATCAAAGGGTTCAGAGAATCTGGAGAAATCACTGCACGTAAGCAGCTAAGCTTGTGACCTTCGATCCCTCAGGCTGTACTGCATCAACAAGCGACATCAGTGTGTAAAGAATATCACCACATGGGCTCAGGAACACTTCAGAAACCCACTGTCAGTAACTACAGTTGGTCGCTACATCTGTAAGTGCAAGTTAAAACTCTCCTATGCAAGGCGAAAACCGTTTATCAACAACACCCAGAAACGCCGTCGGCTTCGCTGGGCCTGAACTCATCTAAGATGGACTGATACAAAGTGGAAAAGTGTTCTGTGGTCTGACGAGTCTACATTTCAAATTGTTTTTGGAAACTGTGGACGCCGTGTCCTTCGGACCAAAGAGGAAAAGAACCATCCGGATTGTTATAGGCGCAAAGTTGAAAAGCCAGCATGTGTGATGGTATGGGGGTGTATTAGTGCCCAAGACATGGGTAACTTACACATCTGTGAAGGCGCCATTAATGCTGAAAGGTACATACAGGTTTTGGAGCAACATATGTTGCCATCCAAGCAACGTTACCATGGACGCCCCTGCTTATTTCAGCAAGACAATGCCAAGCCACGTGTTACATCAATGTGGCTTCATAGTAAAAGAGTGTGGGTACTAGACTGGCCTGCCTGTAGTCCAGACCTGTCTCCCATTGAAAATGTGTGGCGCATTATGAAGCCTAAAATACCACAACGGAGACCCCTGGACTGTTGAACAACTTAAGCTGTACATCAAGCAAGAATGGGGAAGAATTCCACCTGAGAAGCTTAAAAAATGTGTCTCCTCAGTTTCCAAACGTTTACTGAGTGTTGTTAAAAGGAAAGGCCATGTAACACAGTGGTGAACATGCCCTTTCCCAATTACTTTGGCACCTGTTGCAGCCATTAAATTCTAAGTTAATTATTATTTGCAAGAAAAAATAAAGTTTATGAGTTTGAACATCAAATATCTTGTCTTTGTAGTGCATTCATTTGAATATGGGTTGAAAAGGATTTGCAAATCATTGTATTCCGTTTATATTTACATCTAACACAATTTCCCAACTCATATGGAAACAGTGTTTGTAAGTACTCTTTGATTGTGCGCTGCCGAACATGCTCCTCTGCTCCTAAAACCAGCAATGTCACGTTAAGAGGACTGTCATGTTAAAAAAAAAAAATGGCCAAATGATACCTTTCAAACAGAGTACAGTGCAGTTTTTGATGAATTAGTACCGCGATACCATACTAGTACCGGTATACTGTACAACCCTAATATACTGTATATACATACAGGTAAAAGCCAGTAAATTAGAATATTTTGAAAAACTTGATTTATTTCAGTAATTGCATTCAAAAGGTGTAACTTGTACATTATATTTATTCATTGCACACAGACTGATGCATTCAAATGTTTATTTCATGTAATTTTGATGATTTGAAGTGGCAACAAATGAAAATCCAAAATTCCGTGTGTCACAAAATTAGAATATTACTTAAGGCTAATACAAAAAAGGGATTTTTAGAAATGTTGGCCAACTGAAAAGTATGAAAATGAAAAATATGAGCATGTACAATACTCAATACTTGGTTGGAGCTCCTTTTGCCTCAATTACTGCGTTAATGCGGCGTGGCATGGAGTCGATGAGTTTCTGGCACTGCTCAGGTGTTATGAGAGCCCAGGTTGCTCTGATAGTGGCCTTCAACTCTTCTGCGTTTTTGGGTCTGGCATTCTGCATCTTCCTTTTCACAATACCCCACAGATTTTCTATGGGGCTAAGGTCAGGGGAGTTGGCGGGCCAATTTAGAACAGAAATACCATGGTCCGTAAACCAGGCACGGGTAGATTTTGCGCTGTGTGCAGGCGCCAAGTCCTGTTGGAACTTGAAATCTCCATCTCCATAGAGCAGGTCAGCAGCAGGAAGCATGAAGTGCTCTAAAACTTGCTGGTAGACGGCTGCGTTGACCCTGGATCTCAGGAAACAGAGTGGACCGACACCAGCAGATGACATGGCACCCCAAACCATCACTGACGGTGGAAACTTTACACTAGACTTCAGGCAACGTGGATCCTGTGCCTCTCCTGTCTTCCTCCAGACTCTGGGACCTCGATTTCCAAAGGAAATGCAAAATGTGCATGGTTGGGTGTGCAATGAATAAATATAATGTACAAGTTACACCTTTTGAATGCAATTACTGAAATAAATCAAGTTTTTCAAAATATTCTAATTTACTGGCTTTTACCTGTATATTGGGAATTTTGTTTCATAAATGTCTTTCAATGTAAAAACTTGTATAATTATGAAAAATGACTTGTTAGAAGTTATTTATCTTCCTCCATAACTTTTCTCATTAAAAAAGCAGAACCTATGGAAAGGTCAGAGTTCTTGTGTTGGTGCTTTGTCATCGTCGTCATCATCATCATCATCATCATCACGGTGTGTGTTAATGATCCTGGCAAGAAGCTGCTTGGCATACCGCGGGATTTAGCAGTGACGGCGCTCTCCAGATGGCGTGAGGAAAAAAAACAGGCTGGTTGAGATCTTAAATGATGCCGGAGGCTTTGCAAACACACTGTTGATGGTATCATCGTCAAAGCAGGACATGCGCTCGTCCTCGCTGTCAACGTTGTCATGCGACATAGAGGCTGGCAGCTCAGAAGGTTCATAACGAACATCCGACGTTGCGACCGCTAATGAGATGCGTTCTCGAGATCCACCAAGATTAAAGCATCTCCCCACTTGCTTGTCTCTCACTTCTACCAGGAACTAGAAGATGTGAATTGAAGAATGTTCAACCTCTTTGTCATTTCGGATATTCTCTCACATGTTTGCATCTGCCTATTTTCCCAGACAAGCATCAAAGCGGATTCTTCTTCTGCTGTTTGATTGCGTTGCCAAAGGATGGATGTGTGCTGCTTGCCAGATGTTTGCATGCTTGGATAGGAGAACCATTGATCTTTGCATGAAAGTTACAACAACATTTATAATTTTTGATTTAAAAAGTGTCCCCAGAGCGGGTTTATGAGCACCCAACGGGAAGAAAAGCTTTCATCTACGTCAATTGTTTGCTCCCACCACCAAAAAAAAGGCTGTTTTTGTGGTATCGTTACTGTATCGCAAAAGATAACAGTATTCGTTTCCCCATTGATATGTGGTCAAAAATAGTAATAGCACATGATATTGATAATAGATCATAATAGTAATAGTAGCAGTACTTAATGAAATTAAACAATGGATGTCCGCTAACTTTTTGCAACTCAATATTAAGAAAATGGAAATGCTGATTATCGGTCCTGCTAGACACCGACACCTATTTAATAATACCACCTTAACATTTGACAACCAAACAATTACACAAGGCGACTCGGTAAAGAATCTGGGTATTATCTTCGACCCAACTCTCTCGTTTGGGTCACACATTAAGAGTGTTACTAATGGGGTGTAACACATGGCACACTGACAAAGCTTAACCTATTGTGACTATAACAATCTACAAGGTTAATGTAGGTTGCTTCTCTTTCTCCCCCTCCATTTTTCTGCATTCTTTCGTATTTCAAGTTATCATTACGTATATGTATTGTTGCATTTAAACAACTGTATTGTTGATAATAAAGGTAAATTATTGGTATTGTTCATTATCAATAGCGCTATTTCTATTGGTATTTGTATTGATCCATTTGTAGTGTAATAATGCTCATTGTCATTTCTGTATTATTTTTTATTTTTCGCTAACTGCTTATTTGCTATTACTTTTACCATCATATTTGTACATGTCATATTTGCTGATGTTGCTCTATTGTTGTTGTTGTTGTTGTTTTTGTCTCTCTGTCTAATCCCCCTCTTGTCCCCACAATTTCCCCCTCTGTCTTCTTTTTTTTCTCTTTCTATCCCCTCCTGCTCCGGCCCGGCTGCACTAAATGATAATATAAATACATTTAATAAAGTCAAATACAAATAAGGCAACAAGAGAAGTATCCTACACTTCTCTTTTGTAAAGTAAATCTGAACAGCTGACATGGGCATCTACATCAACTATATGATTTGCCTGAGAAGCTGGACAGGACAAAAAAAAAAAAAAAAAAAAAAAAAAAAAGACTGTTACTAAAACGGTCTTCTTTCATCTCCGTAATATCGCTAAAATTCGTTCTATTTTGTCCACTCGCGACGCTGAGATCATTATTCATGCGTTCGTTACGTCTCGTCTCAATTAGTGAAGTGAAGTGAATTATATTTATATAGCGCTTTTCTCTAGTGACTCAAAGCGCTTTACATAGGGAAACCCTATATCTAAGTTACATTTAAACCAGTGTGGGTGGCACTGGGAGCAAGTGGGTAAAGTGTCTTGCCCAAGGACACAACAGCAGTGAGACTAGGATGGCGGAAGCGGGGATCGAACCTGCAACCCTCAAGTTGCTGGCACGGCCGCTCTACCAACCGAGCTATACTGCCCCAATTACTGTAACGTATTATTTTCAGCTCTCCCTATGTCGAGCATTAAAAGATTACAGTTGGTACAAAATGCGGCTGCTAGACTTTTGACAAGAACAAGAAAGTTTGATCATATTACGCCTATACTGGCTCACCTGCACTGGCTTCCTGTGCACTTAAGATGTGACTTTAAGGTTTTACTACTTACGTATAAAATACTACACAGTCTAGCTCCAGCCTATCTTGCTGATTGTATTGTACCATATGTCCCGGCAAGAAATCTGCGTTCAAAGAACTCTGGCTTATTAGTGATTCCCAGAGCCCAAAAAAAGTCTGCGGGTTATAGAGCGTTTTCTATTCGGGCTCCAGTACTATGGAATGCCCTCCCGGTAACAGTTAGAGATGCTACCTCAGTAGAAGCATTTAAGTCCCATCTTAAAACTCATTTGTATACTCTAGCCTTTAAATAGACCCCCTTTTTAGACCAGTTGATCTGCCGTTTCTTTTCTTTTCTGCTCTGCCACATTATGGACTGGACTCTCACAATATTATGCTAGACCCACTCGACATCCACTGCATCCGGTCTCCCCTAGAGGGTGGGGGTCACCCACATCTGCGGTCCTCTCCAAGGTTTCTCATAGGATGTCGTTGTGGCTTGTGCAGCCCTTTGAGACACTTGTGATTTAGGGCAATATAAAAAAACATTGATTGATTGATTGAGTAGTGAAAAATAAAAAATTTCTTCGGCAAATAGGCTAACTTAGCTTGATGTTGCTGTTTAAAGGCGACTGTAATGTTAGCACTTTAGCGCACACAGACATGAAATATTGATCTATTATTGTCTCTAAAACCCCTGATTGTTTTATATCACCTGACACGTGAAACGTGACAAATTGCGGGGGTTGCACTATCTGCAGGGGTGTCCAAACTAAAGCCCGTGGGCTAGGTGCGGCCCGCTGGAGTCTTCAAACTGGTCCGCGAGACATCATGACTCGAACAAAGATTTCAAATTTTAAATTTCAATTATTCCATCCATCCATCCATCTTCTTCCGCTTATCCGAGGTCGGGTTGCGGGGGCAGCAGCCTAAGCAGGGAAGCCCAGACTTCCCTCTCCCCAGCCACTTCGTCCAGCTCTTCCTGTGGGACCCCGAGGCGTTCCCAGGCCAGCTGGGAGACATAGTCTTCCCAACGTGTCCTGGGTCTTGCCCGCGGCCTCCTACCGGTCGGATGTGCCCTAAACACCTCCCTAGGGAGGCGCTCGGGTGGCATCCTGACCAGATGCCCGAACCACCTCATCTGGCTCCTCTCGATGTGGAGGAGCAGCGGCTTTACTTTGAGCTCCCCCCGGATGGCAGAGCTTCTCACCCTATCTCTAAGGGAGAGCCCCGCCACCCGGCGGAGGAAACTCATTTCGGCCGCTTGTACCCGTGATCTTGTCCTTTCGGTCATAACCCAAAGCTCATGACCATAGGTGAGGATGGGAACGTAGATCGATTGGTAAATTGAGAGCTTTGCCTTCCGGCTCAGCTCCTTCTTCACCACAACGGATCGATACAGCGTCCGCATTACTGAAGACGCCGCACCGATGCGCCTGTCGATCTCACGATTCACTCTTCCCTCACTCGTGAACAAGACTCCGAGGTACTTGAACTCCTCCACTTGGGGCAAGATCTCCTCCCCAACCCGGAGATGGCACTCCACCCTTTTCCGGGCGAGAACCATGGACTCGGACTTGGAGGTGCTGATTTTCATCCCAGTCGCTTCACACTCGGCTGCGAACCGATCCAGCGAGAGCTGAAGATCCTGGCCAGATGAAGCCACATCATCTGCAAAAAGCAGAGACCTAATCCTGCAGCCACCAAACCAGATCCCCTCAACGCATTGACTGCGCCTAGAAATTCTGTCCATAAAAGTTATGAACAGAATCGGTGACAAAGGGCAGCCTTGGCGAAGTCCAACCCTCACTGGAAATGTGTCCGACTTACTGCCGGCAATGCGGACCAAGCTCTGACACTGATCGTACAGGGAGCGGACCGCCACAATCAGACAGTCCGATACCCTATACTCCCTGAGCACTCCCCACAGGACTTCCCGAGGGACACGGTCGAATGCCTTCTCCAAGTCCACAAAACACATGTAGACTGGTTGGGCAAACTCCCATGCACCCTCAAGGACCCTGCCGAGAGTATAGAGCTGGTCCACAGTTCCACGACCAGGACGAAAACCACACTGTTCCTCCTGATATTTGCCCAATGCTTTATATTTCTTGCGGACAATGCGAGTAAATCAGATGAATGACCCTTGAAAGTACTTTGAAATAATAGCGCAGCATTTACTCATGTCGCTGTTGTTATGGTATCGATACTGTATCGCAAAAGATAACAATATTTGTTTCCGCATTGATATGTGGTCAAAAATAGTAATAGCACATGATATTAATAATAGATCATAATAGTAATAGTAGCAGTAGTGAAGAATACACATTTTCTTCAGCAAATAGGCTGACCTAGCTTGATGTTGCGGTTTAAAGGCGACTTTAATGTTAGCACTTTAGAACACACAAAAATGTGTGTGCTAAAGTGCCATCTCCAGGAGCCCTTCCCATCCATCCATTTTCTACCGCTTATTCCCTTTTGGGGTCGCGGGGGGCGCTGGAGCCTATCTCAGCTACAATCGGGCGGAAGGCGGCGTACACCCTGCCATGAAATATTAATGTATTATTGTCTGTAAAACCCCTGATTGTATTATACCTACAGTACAAAGGGCATCTTTATGGCCCCATTAGTCATGTTTCACCTGACACGTGAAACGTGACAAATTGCGGGAGTTGCACTATCTGCAGTGGTGTCCAAACTACAGCCCGTGGGCCAGGTGCAGCCCGCTGGCGCCTTCAAATTGGCCCGCGAGAGGTCATGAGTCTAACAAAGCAAGAAGTGCTTTAAATTTAATCTTAAATACCATTACATGCTTCATATTTGTTGCAATCTTGCGGACAATGTGAGTAAATCAGATCAATGACCCTTGAAAGTACTTTGAAATAATAGCGCAGCATTTACTTCTATGATATAATCCAAACAACCTTCCCTAGTCAAGGTGCAAAAACAAAAAAACATACAGGTCAACACACGTGGTCACACCCTCACTGGAAACGTGTCCAACAATCTGCTCACTGAACATTGTGGATATCATGAAAAATGTCCAAACACCATAAAACATTTCACAATTACACCCATTAAAAGCTAGTAGAGTGCAAGATGGGAAAAATGTAAAATACTCTCTCCACACGTATCCATGTTTGGTGCATTTTAGCTGCTTGATATTTCTGATTGATTACAAAACTTTAAGACAGTCGTCACGGAAGTAAAGAAGGTAGAAGTCAAACCGTCACATACTCTAAATATCCAATGATGTTAATCATATATCATAGATCCACCCAGGAATGGGGCCATATGAATCCCTTCATTACTGTATATATCAATATTTAATGTCACGGTATTGAAATTGTATTATCACAAAAGATAACAATACAGTTCTTTCTGCATTGAAATGTCATCATAAAAGGTCGTAGGAAATAACATGAAAAGGAAATAACAATAATTATAGTAAAGAATAATAATCGTCTTCGCAAATACGCTAACTTAGCTTGACGTTGCTGTTTACAGGGAAATGTAATGTTAGCACTTTAGTACACAAATATGTTTTTTTAATGATTTTAATGATGTTTGAAGTGCCTCTTCCAGGAGCCATGAAATATTGATCTATTATTGTCTTTGAAACCCTTGCTTTGTTCTATATTTATATCAATATTTAATGTCATGGTATTGAAATTGTATCACAAAACATAACAATACAGTTGTTTCCACATTGAAATGTAGTCATGAATAGAAATAACATTAATGCAAAATAATCATA